>NC_081772.1:33418589-33718589 GCF_963082965.1 Carassius carassius
GTACCTGAGAGATGAAGAACAGCACAGATCCATCTGCTTCCACACACTTGTGATGCCAGCAGACACTCATTCAGGAGATTCACACACACTGGACTCACAGGATAGAATATCAGCTCTGGCTTTATGGTCAGCATTCTTACATTAACAAGGTGCAAATTAATATACAATTATTATGCTATCTTGCAGCAAGATCTACTCTGATTTACTGTAATGACTAATGCATCACGACAGTAAACTGCATGCGGAGTCTGTGATGTTTTATTTCTCCTCTAGGTGGCGCAGTAATACTGTAGACTCTCCAGCTCTGCCCACAGATGAATTAAACAAGAACACGAAACATTCAGCAAGTATCGCGTGGCTTTCCCCTGATCATTAGGAGAGCTCCACAGAGCTTTACCTGCAGACCCGAGGAGAGAAGTAGAGCTTCTGCCAGGAGCGGCACAGGAACCTGGAGTGATCCACCACTCGAACCCAGTCCAGCTCATCCACAGACACCTCGATGTAGTACGAGTACGAGCTGCAGGAGAGGAACAACTCACACTCAGTTACATCAGTAGCTCAGTCACGCTTCATCTACACCCCTTCAGCAACAGCCTGGAATCCTCCACAGCGGACGAATTCTGATATCAGAACAGAACTGCATGTTGTTAAAGTAGCACTGTTGTTTTGGAGAAACATCTATGTGTACGGTAACACCCTAAAATGACCGTAAGCCACAATTTAAACAACTATAGTATAATAATAAGTAAAGGTAATAAGTTTTGACAAAACGTTTTCTAACTTGAAACATATAATAAAAGTGCGGCGGCTCACCGGCTGTCCCGGTCCCACAGCAGGATGCGGATGTGGTTGATGATGAAGGCCTGGCCCAGTTTGACCTGGATCCCGGAGCAGCTGTCCTCCTCTATGGGGTGTCTGGAGAAGCCATGGTCCAGATCATAGTTCTGCGTGTCTCCGTCGAGTAACGCCGACTTCAGCTCGCCTTTGACCACCTGAGCACCGTGCTCCATAGTAGCGACATTCTCCTCAGGAACTACACACACACACACACACACACACACACACACACACACACACAGACAGACAGACAAACAAACACACACACACACAAAACCCATCATTCTCAGTGTGATTTAAAGAATCATCTGGCAAAAACGTGTCATCTCTGAGCACTACATGATTCATCAGTATTTCAATCTGTAAACTCTAGGATTCAGAGTAGATTTAGATCCCGCTTTAGATCAGAACCTCTGCAGGAAACAGACAATCACTGCAAACATCAGCCAGCCTGATCCACTGATGATTCAGTTCTCGACTGAAGACTGAAAGATTGCAAAAACACAGCTGTAAAAGAAACTATGAAAATATGGTTACATTTTAAGGCATCCTTCTTAGGGTGCTTTCACACTAGCACTTTTGGTGCGCACCCGGGTTCGATTGATCAGTTCGGTTCATTTGGATGATGTGAACGCTGTCTTCCGTACTCGGATGCGCACCCGCGAACCGTACCAGAGTCCGCTTAAAAACGGTGGTCTGGGGTACGCTTCATGGGAACTCTGGTACGGTTCGCTGCTTATGTGAACGCAATCGTACCAAAACGCGGAAGTGAACCACTTTTAATGACAATTTATTTGATGAAAATGTGTGTTTGTGTGTGTGTTTCACTCACTTTCCTGATGAGCGTGACTGACGTGCTGCAAGCAGAGAGCTGTACATCTCATTTATGTTCGCCTTCAACGTTCTTTAGAGCATTTTCAGTACATTCGTAAGAAAGACGCAAGTGCCGTTATGTACCGAAGCTTTATAAACAAAACGAACAGTTCAAAAACGTAATACATAAAAGTGCAGAGAGTAATGTTATGCATTTGCCAAGCAACGGGGTAAACAGCTGCTGGCTTGATGACGCAGGTGAACCGCGGTTCGGACTCAAATATTGTAATATGAACACAGTCCAGCGGGAGCAGGGGGAGGGGGGAGCACCCGAACTCGGGTTCGGACCAGGCAAGTGAATCAAGTGTGAAAGCACCCTAAGTGTAATTATAATATAAAGCCCTGAGTAATGTTAAAGGTGCTGTATATAGGACTGACACCGAGTGGTTTATCTGGGAATTCCAGGCCAAATTCAAAACATTGGGGAGGGTTTTTTCACCCGTCCCTCATGATCAGAGATGAACTGAAAGACACGATCAGGGCTCTGGCTGTCTGAGGAGCAATGACTTACCCAGCATGCCCCGGTAGTTCAGGTCCATGTCTCGTTTTTCCGAGCGCGTCTTGATGGCGTCCAGAAGATCATCAGGACTGACCAGACCAGATGGACGCACCACGTTCAGCATCTCGGTCAGCATCATGAGCGGCAGACGCACCACTGACATCACTTCCTGTGTGGCCGTCTCATCACCGTTCTGCTGACACCAGCGTGCCAAAGCCTGGAAGATCTCCCGCTCGCTGGCCGCAAAAGAGTCCCGCCGGACGACCGTCAGCAGAGCTTCCTGCAGGAAAACACACCATTAAACTCTTGTATATACAACTAAATCTTACTCCACGTGATTAGATGTCTATCGTTAGCCATCATTTTTAGACTATATTCGCCTGTGTGTGTGATTACAAGTTTAGCACATGTATTTTTACTCGCTGAACACTCTGTTAGTTGTTGTGTTGTTTGGTTTGCTAAGAACGAATGAAAAGTGCACCAATTATGATTTTACAAAAAAGGTACTTTTGTGTAATACAAATAGTGCTGTGTAAGATTTGACCAGATTTAGAACACCCTTCATCCGAGTGAACACCTGCACCCCAAACTAGAAGCTCTGTCCCGTGTCCTGGATGGCTTTGTTAAAACCATGAGCTAATCAAATATTTCAGCTCAAATCAATAATGTCCTATTATTTACTTGCATGGGAAGTATCCATGTATTAAGTGGGATAATGTACATTCAGCCGGATGTTATTACTCATTAAACCCCTTCAGGATGAAGCAGGGCGTGATCTGGGTTAGGGTTTGTGTAGATGCTCATCATCTCTTTCCTACAGCTGCAGAAGCGCAGAGCGGTACCTTCGACAGCGTTGTGAAGCCGTCTGACAGCAGGACGTCCGGCGCGTGCCGATCCATGAAGCAGCAGCAGGCGGCGGCGAGGGCGCTCAGCGAGTACAGGGTGGCCATGTTCATCACCACACACACGTTCTGTGAGCTCAGCACGGTGCGCAGGAACTCAGACGTGGAGTCCTCTAGCAGCTGCAGGCCGTAGCGGTTGGCCAGGCCCAGGAAGTCCAGCAGAACCTCCTCTCGTGCGGCACTGAGACTGACCCGGCCCGTGTACAGATACTGCAGCAGCATCCCAAAGGCTTCAGCGCGAGTGTCCTCCAGACACACCTCGACCTGCGGCTGAGACTCCTTCATTCCTCCGTACAGAAGAGCCCTGAGGAAATCACACACACCTCATCACATCACATCACACCTCACATCACATCACATCACACCTCATCACATCACACCTCATCATATCACTCCTCATCACATCACATAACACCTCATCACACCACACCACACCTCATCACATAACACCACACCTCATCACACCACATCACTCCTCATCATATCACATCACATAACACCTCATCACATCACATCACTCCTCATCACATCACATAACACCTCATCACACCACACCACACCTCATCATATCACATCACATCACTCCTCATCACATCACATCACTCCTCATCACATCACATCACTCCTCATCATATCACTCCTCATCACATCACATAACACCTCATCACATCACATCACTCCTCATCACATCACATCACTCCTCATCACATCACATCACTCCTCATCATATCACTCCTCATCACATCACATAACACCTCATCACACCACACCACACCTCATCACATCACATCACTCCTCATCACATCACATCACTCCTCATCACATCACATCACATCACACCTCATCACACCACATCACACCTCATCACATAACACCTCATCACATCACATCACTCCTCATCACATCACATAACACCTCATCAGACCACACCACACCTCATCATATCACATCACATCACTCCTCATCACATCACATCACTCCTCATCATATCACTCCTCATCACATCACATAACACCTCATCACATCACATCACTCCTCATCACATCACATCACTCCTCATCACATCACATAACACCTCATCACATCACATCACTCCTCATCACATCACATCACTCCTCATCACATCACATCACTCCTCATCATATCACTCCTCATCACATCACATAACACCTCATCACACCACACCACACCTCATCACATCACATCACTCCTCATCACATCACATCACTCCTCATCACATCACATAACACCTCATCACACCACACCACACCTCATCACATAACACCACACCTCATCACACCACATCACTCCTCATCATATCACATCACATCACACCTCATCACACCACACCTCATCACACCACATCACACCTCATCACATAACACCACACCTCATCACATCACATCACTCCTCATCACATCACATCACTCCTCATCACATCACATAACACCTCATCACACCACACCACACCTCATCACACCACATCACACCTCATCACATAACACCACACCTCATCACACCACATCACTCCTCATCATATCACATCACATCACACCTCATCACACCACACCTCATCACACCACATCACACCTCATCACATAACACCACACCTCATCACATCACATCACTCCTCATCACATCACATCACTCCTCATCACATCACATAACACCTCATCACATCACATCACACCTCATCACATAACACCACACCTCATCACACCACATCACTCCTCATCATATCACATCACATCACACCTCATCACACCACATAACACCTCATCACATCACACCTCATCACACCACATAACACCTCATCACATCACATCACTCCTCATCACATCACATAACACCTCATCACATAACACCACACCTCATCACACCACATCACTCCTCATCATATCACATCACATCACACCTCATCACACCACATAACACCTCATCACATCACACCTCATCACACCACATAACACCTCATCACATCACATCACTCCTCATCACATCACATAACACCTCATCACACCACACCACACCTCATCACACCACACCACACCTCATCACACCACATCACACCTCATCACACCACATCACTCCTCATCATATCACATCACATAACACCTCATCACATCACACCTCATCACACAACATAACACCTCATCACATCACATCACTCCTCATCACATCACATCACTCCTCATCACATCACATCACATCATACCTCATCACATCACACCTCATCACATCACACCACACCATCACATCACATCACACCTCACCACATCACACCACACCACACCTCGTCACATCACACCACACCTCATCGCACCACACCACACCATACCATCACACCACACCTCATCACATCACACCATCACACCACACCTCATCACATCACACCATCACATCACACCATCACATCACACCACACCTCATCACACCTCATCACAGGTCATCACACCTCATCACACCACACCTCATCACATCACACCACACCTCATCACATCACACCACACCTCATCACACCACATCACACCACACCTCATCACATCACACCATCACACCACACCTCATCACACCTCATCACACCACACCTCATCACATCACATCACACCATCACACCACACCTCATCACACCACACCTCATCACATCACATCACACCACACCTCATCACATCACATCACACCATCACACCACACCTCATCACTCCTCATCACAGGTCATCACATCACATCACACCTCATCACATCACACCTCATCACATCACATCACACCATCACATCACATCACACCTCATCACATCACACCTCATCACATCACAGGTCATCACATCACAGGTCATCACACCACACCACACCTCATCACATCACATCACACCTCATCAAAGCTCATCACATCACAGGACATCACATCACTCCTCATCATATCACATCACTCCTCATCACATCACACATCACATCACATCACACCTCATCACATCACATCACTCATCACATCACATCACTCATCACATAACACCTCATCACACCACACCTCATCATATCACATCACATCACACCTCATCACACCACATAACACCATCACACCACATAACACCATCACACCACACCACACCACACCTCATCACATCACACCTCATCACATCACTCCTCATCACATCACTCCTCATCACATAACACTACACCTCATCACATCACACCTCATCACACCACACCTCATCACATGGGGAAGTCGTGGCCTAATGGTTAGAGAGTCGGACTCCCAATCGAAAGGTTGTGAGTTCGAGTCCCGGGCCGGCAGGAATTGTGGGTGGGGGGAGTGCATGTACAGTTCTCTCTCCACCTTCAATACCACGACTTAGGTGCCCTTGAGCAAGGCATCGAACCCCCAACTGCTCCCCGGGCGCCGCAGCATAAATGGCTGCCCACTGCTCCGGGTGTGTGCTCACAGTGTGTGTGTGTGTGTTCACTGCTCTGTGTGTGTGCATTTTGGATGGGTTAAATGCAGAGCACAAATTCTGAGTATGGGTCACCATACTTGGCTGAATGTCACTTCACTTTCACTTTCACTTTCACATCACTCCTCATCACATCACACCTCATCACATCACACCAAAGGTCATCACAGCTCATCACACCACATCTCATCACATCACACTCACACCTCATCACATCACATCACAGGTCATCACATCACAGCTCATCACATCACACCTCATCACATCACATCACACCATCACACCACACCATCACATCACACCATCACATCACACCTCATCACATCACACCACACCTCATCACAGGTCATCACATCACACCTCACCACATCACATCACACCACACCTCATCACACCACACCACATCATACCATCACACTTCATCACATCACACCACACCTCATCACATCACACCATCACATCACACCACATCACAGGTCATCACATCACACCACATCACACCTCATCACATCACATCACACCATCACATCACACCTCATCACATCGCAGGTCATCACAGCTCATCACATCACAGGTCATCACAGCTCATCACATCACAGGTCATCACATCACAGGTCATCACACCTCACCACATCACATCACACCACACCTCATCACATCACATCACACCACACCTCATCACACCACACTACACCACATCACACCATCACATCATACCTCATCACATCACATCACACCTCATCACATCACACCTCATCACATCAAATCACATCACACCATCACACCACACCTCATCACATCACACCACACCTCATCACAGGTCATCACATCACATCACACCTCATCACATCACATCACACCATCACATCACACCTCATCACATCGCAGGTCATCACAGCTCATCACATCACAGGTCATCACAGCTCATCACATCACAGGTCATCACATCACAGGTCATCACACCACACCACACCACATCACACCACACCTCATCACACCTCAGGCCTAAAAAAAAAAAAGTTTGGTTCCGGTTGGTTGTCAGTTGAGGTCATTGGTCGGTAGGGATTTTTTTTATTTATTTATTTTTTTCTCCAGTGGCAGTTTTACACACACGCGCGCTGATTTTAAATGTGTGTACCGGTACTTTTACGACAGTGATTCTGTATTCCCGTTTAAAGTCTGTTGTTGCCATAGACACGCAAAACGCACACACACACACACACACACACACACAAAAAGCCTTCGCGGGAGTTTGACAGGCGATCTCATAGTAGATTAACATGGAGGATTTGAACTTGAAAAACGGAGTGTACAGACATCTTTTTGTAGTTAAACAACATTCTTTGTTATGTTCATTTATGTGGTTTATTTGATTTTGATGCTATAAATTAACTAGAAGCAAGAGACGATCAGTTAGTTTTAAGTGATGATCTAACTTACAGCGATCTGTTCGACACATTCAAGAGCCACAAAACGGTATTTATTGTTTACATTTCTTTAAAAAATGACCACATTTGAAAGGTGAAATAACCAAATGAGACTTTGTTTCATATTAAAAGTAAGCTGGTAATGTTAATGTCCTGTCTGTCAGCATGTTGTCAGTGCCCTCTCTGTTCCGCGATATATTGTTTACTCATTCATTTTTCTTTTTTTTTTTTTTAAATCTGGACTACAAATGCCCTAGATATTGATTGAAAGTGGTTTGATCTTTTATTGTTCATTCACACTTTACATTATGGCTTCATTAGTTAACATAAACTGCCAATGAAAATATTATTCTGAACATTCATTAATCTTAGGTATTCCAATATTTAATAACACATTGTTTAAATTGAAAGTTGCAACTGTGTTATTTAATGAGCTGTAATGAACTAAGACTTGTATTTTTTAACAAAGATTAATAACTTCTATAGTAAATGTAGCTATTGCTCATTGTTTAGCTGTGCATTTATTGAATGAGCACTATGCGATGTCTGAACTGATTACACTATATTTCATGTATTGCACTGTATTTTATGTAAAATCATTTTCTATTTTTAAACTTAAATTGTCTTAAATTCATTTTAAGTCAATTTTTAAATGATTTTCATTTTCAAGTTATTAAATTGCTTGTTTTATTTTTGTGATTATTTTTCTTCATGACTTTTTTTAAACTTTCTTTTTGAATTACCATTGTGTACGAAATGTGCTATATAAATAACCTTGCCTTGACTGTTAATGCATTAACTAAGGTTAACTAATAAGGTCTTATTGTAAAGTGATACCTATTGGTCTTTATAGTTCTTTTGCACTTAAATGTGTAAAACATTTAACTTTTATATATTTTTCTGTATTGCTTTATTGTTTTAAATGTTTATTTATTTTTGTTATAAGAAAAAAAGTTATTTAACCTGTTATACTGTATTATGACCACTTTTTAAAAACAAAATTTCAATAGCGTGATGATACCGTATACCGTGATAAAAGCATTATCAATTAACCGCAACAGGAAAATTTGATACCGGCATATCCCTACACATCACAGGTCATCACACCTCATCACATCACGTGATCACATCACACCACATCACACCTCGGAGGCGATTCTTTGTCAATTTTGAAAGCGATTTTGTGTAGCTTGTCAGTGAACTACAGCTCTGTGTAGTAAATGCCGTTCCACCTGAACCAGTGTTGCCAAGTCTGCGGTTGTTTTTCATGTCCGCGGGTCGAAGCAATACCAATAACGTGATACTTAGCGCCTAAACTGCGAATTTTACCAAGGCAACCCTTCCAAAAAACATATATTTTAACCCCGAGGAGCAATTTTTTATCGGAGAACCTCCTGGAAATAAATGCGCTTGGGTTAGTTTTGGACTAGTTTTGAGAAGCAACTGGGCATTATTTGTTGTGAAAACCTGGCAACCCTGATCTGAACGCACGTGCTGGAGATGTACTTCTAATCACAGGAGCGTCTTTACTGATGAAAATCACATTCGATTTTTTTGCACAGCCCTACTACAGAACTAGACTGAGAGACCATGTAAAGGCTTTGCAGGTGTTTTGAGTTAATAAGCTGATTAGAGTGTGGCACCAGGTGTCTTCAATATTGAACCTTTTCACAATATCCTAATTTTCTGAGATACTGAATTTGGGATTGTCAGTTATAATTAGGGATGCACCGGTTGACCGGCCATAAATCGGAACCGGACGGTTTTTGCTTAAAATACGCGATCGGAAATCAGCCGGTTTTTGGTCTTTTTTTGGGCCGATTTTTCCGGAAGTGTTCCCGCGTGCACAGACTACTTTGTAATCATTCACTATATCATTTGTGTGGAAGTATTTCGAAATCTGTGCGCAGGACACGTGCAGCCGATCAGCACTGGAAGTGCAGAGCTTCATGTCTGAGGCACAGATAGCAGGAAGCGATCAGCCGTTGGTGTACAGGTGCACAAATAAGAGCCTTTCCTGCGCGCACTAAAGCTGTATACCGTATACTGCAGCGGTCCGCGCCCTGAACACGAGTAGACCGTGAAGAGATGTTCAGCACAACTTCTCACGTGTTGGATGAGAAACCAAACGGACTAAACTGTGACAAAACTGAAATGTGGTTTTTTTTTGTAAAGTAAAACTTGCATACAAAAACATCAGTTTTGTATAAGATTATTATTTTTATTTTACCTTAAAATTACATCGACTTAATTTGATTTAAAACTCACCTGCTGTAACACACTGAAAAAAAGTGTTTCATTCATCCAATTAAAACATTTTAGGGTAATGATTCAAATCTATATTTTTTAACTTGAGACAATAGTTATTTATTTTTCATTGGCTCCAGTAAAAAAATATAGATTTTTTATTTTATTTGATGAATGAAACACTTTGCATCTGTTTTATTCGCACCAACATTATATGATTTTAACAATTTGGAATAATCTATTTATATAGCATTCTTTTTAGTCTCACTGGTAAAGACCTTTTTTTATTTAAAACCAAATGTAAAAACCAAAACAAATACTGAACGCTGATTAAGAAACATCTTATTGAATGTGTGTTGATTGTGTTGTTGGGACTGTAGAACTATGCAGTTATTGCCTTTAATTTCACATGGTTACAGTTGATCTTTTCATTTAAGGCCAGTTCTCTGTAGTTTCAACCCAATTCAGAAACAAAAGCTAAATGCTGATGTCTGTAGCATCTATGTTTGTATTGAATGTAGGCTACTTACTGTGCAGTTACTGCCGTTAATTTCAGATGGTTATGGTTATTATTTTCAATGGACAAAAGCCAGCTTGGCCTATTAAATACCAAATAAAGATCTGGTTTATGAACACTTTCCTTCTTACTTGTTTGTTGCTTAAAGATAAAAAACAAAAACAAATCAGAAATCGGTATCGGCCATGAAAAATCATGATCGTGCATCCCTAGTTATAATCATCAAAATTAAAAGAAATAAACATTTGAAATATATTAGTCTGTGTGTAATGAACGAATAAAATAAACAAGTTTCACTTTTTGAATGGAATTAGTGAAATCAACCTTTTGATGATATTCTAATTATATGACCAGCACCTGTACATCACATTAAATGTTTAACTTGTTGTCTCTGGCCCAGTTCACTCTCATGTTGTTGTAATAATGGCTTCCTGCTAACATTGAAATATACATCTTCATGACTCGATTAGGTGAGTTTCTCTTTATTATTATACACGTTAGGTTTCTCTCAGGTGTCAAAATTGAATCACTCAACCGGAAGTACTCCAGTCAGATCGTCCATCCATTCAGTGAGTGTGCACTTGTCGGTTAAAGTTAACATTTTCAAATAACAATCGCTGTCACGGACAGTGAGTGACCTTAAATATTCAGGTAAAATCGGATTTTCCCCGCTCATTGTTAAAAAGCACCGCCCACAGACACACGTCACAGTGTTTATTAACTAAAGAGGGTCAGGATGATCTCGCGCGGGTCTCAGCACAGATCATCGCTCGACACTGTGAGGGGAGCTCAGCGGAAATCACGACAGTGTCCGTGAGCGTCTACCGTTACCTGAAGTAGTGGCATCTTGCCGCCAGAATGACACGGTGCGCGGGAAAGCGCTTGTTCTCCACCAGGAAGGTGACGTCACTGCACTGTAGTCCCGCCAGCAGCGAGCCGAGCTGCTCCGCCAGCAGCTGCACATGATCGACCTCCGACACGGAGCTCCGGCGCAGAGGCTGGCTGCTGCTCATCGCGCCTCACATACAGCCTCTGTAGATCTCCTGACGCTCGGGACGCACGAGACGCCGTGCACTCCGTTAAAAACGCCGCAGTTTTGATGCTGAGCGACACCAAACACTGTAGAATACAAAAAAGTACTTTGAGCGACACTGACCGCGATGGCCGTGACCCGGAAGTTGATGTGCGGCTCTGACAGCGGAACGCGCAGCGCGCTCTGGCGGCCGGAAGCAGCACGAATCCTCTAGCGATTATTATTATTATTTTTTTAATTAACTACTTAATCAAATAACACGTTACAAAATATCACAATAACAGTAAAATAAACCAGAAATAAATGGTGCACCGAGAACTGACAGGGGACAAAAAAATCAAATTAACTTCTGAATAAAGAGAATATTATATATATGAATAAGTAAACAAACAGAAAAATACAATGCAAAGTGATACATTTTACAGGGGAATTCTGAATAGGACAAAACAAGTTAGTGTTTTCCTTGCCGTAGTATTTTCTGATGCTGAAAGCATTTAAAAATATTGTTGCAGCTCTCTAAAAAACACCTTAAAATTACAAAAAGAAAGAAAATTTAGGCCACCCAATTGTGAAAAAACAAAATTAGGGATATAATTCCAAATCGACGAGGCACATTTTAAGAATTGTTTCATCAGTGTTATTAAGAGTATTGAAATCTAGAAAATTTAGTCTCCATTTTCATACGTGTTCATCGCAACTGTTTTCCTAATATAATGGGTACAATACCTCCAAACAAAGTTAAATAACAGATGATCTATCATTTTACAAATTGTATTTTACAAATGTAAAGCTAAAGCTGCATATGTCAATCTAGATAAACCTTCAGCTTTATTAAGTAATACCCTTCCTTTTAAAGAGATATTTCTTTGAAGCCACTGGTTAGGTTTTTTCTACAATTGGGATTAAATTATCATTACAACTTGTAGACTCATTTTTGGTTATAACAATTCCTAAATAAACTACTTTTTCTTTAACCGGAATATTACAAATTGAGGGAATGGTACAATCCATAATAGACAATAGTTCACATTTAGAAATACTCAGGTGTAAGCCAGATGCTTTGGGAAACACATCTATTACTCCTAAAGCTACTCCATTTTGATCACTTTTTTTTAAGAAGAGAGTAGTCATCTGCCAACTGAGCGATGACTGCAATAGAGATACCTGTAAGATCACTGCTTAACATGGTCTGCTAATAAACAAGGAGAAATGGGACAACCTTGACGTATACATATTTTAACATCAAATCTAGATGAAGTCCCATGCTTCAGTTTAATGGAGCTGTTAGCATTACAATACTAACTGCATTACAACCAAACCTTTTGAGATTAAGGAAAATATAATTATGTTCAAGAGTATCAAATGCTTTGTAGAAATCCAGAAATAAGTGTGATAAGACCCTGATTCCTGCTCGATGGCAGCTGACCGTTAGAAATACTCTCATTGAATACATGAAGTAAGAAAGGCGCTATCTTCCGGGCAAAGGATTTATAAATCTCTGATATTAGCTCATCTGTTCCAGGTGATTTATTATTTTTTAAATGATTAATAAAGTCCAATATTTCTTTAATAGTTATGAGTTTGTCACAGAAAATCTTATCTTCTGTTAAAATATTCTTAAAATCTTTTAAAGAGGAAAAAAGGATAATAATAATAATAATACATTTTATTTGTAATGCGCTTTTCTTAAACCCAAAGCGCTACAGTTATAAACTAATGAATAAAGTAAAACAAAACACCAAAAGCAATACAAACATTCATTATAGAAAGACAGTCTTGAATAAATGTGACTTAATCAACTTTTTAAAATCATCCAACGTTGGTGCATTTCTGACGTGCAGAGGAAGTACATTCCATAGCTTAGGGGCTTTATATGAAAAGGCTCTTTCCCCCATGGTCTTTAGCTTGCATGATGGCTGGTTAAGTGAAAGAGAGTTAGTAGAGCGAAGAGAGCGTGATGGAATATAAGGGCTGATGAGTTCACAAAGATACTCAGGTGCAGTCCCATGAAGTGCCTTGAATGTTAAAATAAGAATTTTAAAATCAATTCTCGCATTCAGCTTCAGGAAGTTGTTATGCATCCAGTTACTGATCTCTGCTAAACAACCACGTAAAGCTATTAATGAGCAATGGACATCAGGACTAGTGGTGATGTAAATCTGCGTATCATCAGCATAGCAGTGATACCCAAGACCATGTTTCCTAATGATCTGCCCAAGTGGAAGCATATAAATGTTAAATAATATTGGACCCAATACTGAACCCTGAGGAACTCCCTGTCCAACAGGCACGGTATCTGATTTATAGTTACCTAAGCCAACAAACTGGGCACGATTCGTTAAATAAGACCAAAACCAATTGAGGACAGCTCCAGAAAGACCCAACCAATTTTCCAGCCTGTCAAGCAGAAGAGAGTGACATATAGTGTCAAAAGCAGCACTGAGGTCTAACAAGACCAAAATACTGCATGCACCTGAATCCGCTGTGATAAGAAGATCATTTATGACCCTAATTAAAGCGGTTTCAGTACTATGCCCTCTTCTGAACCCAGATTGAAAAGGTTCAATTCTTAGTTGGTTTGAGAAGATTGTCAACAGTCTTAAACAGCGATTTAGAATTTGTTGCAGCGTTACCAATGATGCTTGAATAGTAGCTCTTACGTGCAGTATTCAAAGCAGAATGGTAAGCAGACTGTTGTTCAGTGTAAAGAAGCCTGTGCACCGTCAGGTCAGATTTTTTGTACTGCCGTTCTAATTGTCTTCCGGCAGCTTTCATTAAACGTAAATCCGGGGTAGACCATGGACAGGGTTTCCTAAAAGTAACAAGCCGTTCTCGCACAGGTGCGAACTCATCCAAAAGTGAGGAAAGCATGGCATTATAGTGCTCCACGGAGTTAGTAGTGGGAAGCCCAGAGACAAAAGTCGAAAAAAGAGTGAAGTCTATGTGCTTGATGTTACGAAATTTGATAGTGCGCTCAGAAATAGATCGTGAAGACGTAACATTTATGTCAAAAGTAATAAGTCTATGATCACTTATACTCATGTCGATACTATCCAGAGATTGGATACCAACACCAGCAGAACATACCACATCCAATATATGGCCCAGCCTATGGGTCGGAAAAGTAACATGCTGTTTAAAGTCAAAACCATCCAAAATGTCCAAAAAGGTAGTAGTTTTGACACAGTTTGGATTATCAATATGGAAATTGACATCGCCAGTCAAGACCATAGACGGACAGAGTGGACTAAGAAGTGTCAGCAACTCAGTAAACTCAGAGAAAAATAAAGGATTAGGTTTTGGTGGACGATAAATTAGCAGCACAAGAACAGGTGAAGCACCATTGACTTTAAAAACCAGACATTCAAATCATGAAACAGTAGGAGCATCAATAACATCAATTGATATATTTGATACAAATATTGCAGCCAAGCCACCACCCTTACCCGAAGCTCGAGGCACGTCAATATATTTATATCCTAGGATGATGTTAAAGGGTTAGCTCACCCAGATAGCAAAATTATGTCATTAATAACTCACCCTCGTGTTGTTCCAAACCTATAAGACCTCCGTTTATCTTCTGAACACAGTTTAAGATATTTTAGATTTAGTCCGAGAGCTCTCAGTCCCTCCATTGAAGCTGTGTGTACGGTCTACTGTCCATGTCCAGAAAGGGAAGAAAACCATCATCAAAGTAGTCCATGTGACATCAGAGGCTCAGTTAGAATATTTTGAAGCATCGGAAATACATTTTGGTCCAAAAATAGCAAAAACTACGACTTTATTCAGCATTGTCTTCTCTTCCGTGTCTGTTGTGAGCGAGTTCAAAACAAAGCAGTCTGGATATCCGGTTCATGAACGAATCATTCGATGTAACCGGATCTTTTTGAACCAGTTCACCAAATCGAACTGAATCGTTTTAAACGGTTCACATCTCTAATACGCATTAATCCACAAATGACTTAAGCTGTTAACTTGTTTAATGTGGCTGACACTCCTTCTGAGTTAAAACAAAGCAATATCCCGGAGTAATTCATTTACTCAAACAGTACACTGACTGAACTGCTGTGAAGAGAGAACTGAAGATGAATAAAGTCGCAGTTTTTGCTATTTTTGGACCAAAATGTATTTCCGATGCTTCAACATATTCTAACTGAGCCTCTGATGTCACATGGACTACTTTGATGATGTTTTTCTTACCTTTCTGGACATGGACAGTAGACCGTACACACAGCTTCAATGGAGGGACTGAGAGCTCTCGGACTAAATCTAAAATATCTTAAACTGTGTTCAGAAGATGAACGGAGGTCTCACGGGTTTGGAACGACATGAGGGTGAGTTATTAATGACATAATTTTACTATCTGGGTGAACTAACTCTTTAATTGTTCTGAATAATTTGAGGTGTATAATTTACTGTAAAACATAGAGCAAAATTTAGAGATTAGCTTAGAGACGGAGGTAATCGTAGCATCAATATTAAGTTGATGTATAGTCTTGTGATTTGCACGCTGTTTTTCCAAACGGAAGAAATAAGAGGAATTTTGCTCGTCCTCCTCAAGCCACTTCTTCGTGGAGCGAACGAATGCACCTCAGCTTTCCTTCTGTAAATCTCCTCTAATCTGTTATATGATTCTGTTCACTTAAGCTGATCTTCTTCTGTCTGTTATCTATGCCCTTCTCTATAATGGAGGAAATATGCGCTATAATATTATTTTCCTCTAATCTCCCAGCCCTTACACACACACTACCATGAGATCTCAGGGATTTTGCGCATTCGTATTTGAATAGCTCCCAGTTTTTACAAAATGACTGTTCCACAGTTGCTTTCTGTAAGAAATATTCAAGTAAACGATTCATTTCTGTTTTAACATATTTGTTTGTTTAAATACAAGCGATTGAGTTTCCAATAGGATGTTCCGGCTGTTTCTCTCGTAAGTGCACATATGTTAATTTCGTATTAAAATAGCTTTATGATCGGTCAACGGAGCGGGATGAGTAGAAATAGAAATGTCCTCTTGGTGTAAATCCTTTGACACTAACCAGTCATCGATGCAAGAAAAGTTACTGCAGTTCTTGGTAGAACAAGTAAAGATTTTTGCCTCCACGTACAGTATCTAGTCCATATCTATCCATTAATGATTTTATCTTTGTAGTTACAGAATTATTTCTACCAGGGGGCCAGCGATCAATTTGACTATTAAGAATAATATTAAAATCTCCTCCCATTAAAATATGCGCACTAGGAAATTCAGTCAACCAGGGGTTAACTCTGTTCTATCAGACCAAGCAAATGGGCATTCTGTGCATTGGAGTTGTACCCATAAATATTGATAATCAAAACCGTTATGTTAATAAGAGTTAATACATGTATGTATTAAAAACTTGGCTCTAATTTCCTTCACAGCTTGAGGGAGATCTTCAGCAAACCTTAAGCCCTTCTCACAGAGGAACGGGTTGTTCTTCGCTGCAGCCCAGATAGCATCCCATTGTGTTCTTGACAGAAAGTGAAGCATGATTCCTCTTGGTCTCTCGACCCCAGACGGTGTACGATGTCGATCTCCTCCATCAGCTTGCTCTGTTCTTGAGGCACAATGGTCTGGCAGATCTTGATGGTCTCCATTTTAATGTCTTCGACGGACTCTGGTAGCCCGTGTAATTCAAGTTCCACCTTCTTGAGTATTTTTCCAGTTCTGTTACTCTGTCTTTAAGCTGCGCAACCACCTCTTCTTCTTTCTTCAGGCATTTTCAACTTTCTCAATCCGACTCTTTGTATCCTTTATTTCTGTACATGCAAAATCAGTTGTCAGCTTTAAACCCTCTATTGTCATGGAGTTCACCTTCCCTATTTTCGATGGCATCTGATCTCGTGTTGATCAGTTTAGACAGAGTATCAGCTATGTTGTTAGAAGGGGAAACTGCACAATGATCTTTAAGGAGAGCTTTTTTAGATGCAGGAGACTTGCATGGTGTCACTGGCAATGAAGGAAATCCTCTTCAGAAAGCATCAGACATAACTGACCGACCGGTTTACTGTAGTCATGCAGCTAGCCATGGGGGGGTTCGTCAATCCTGTTGCAACCTGTTTAACAGAGTTTTACTACAAATACCATGGTAAAACTATGGTTAGTGTAGCAAAACGTTGTTTAACTAGTAACTTATAACCATGTTTTTTCACATTTTCTATACAAACGTATATATTTATTATTATATTTATATTAATTATAATTATAATTACATATTAATATATGTTATATATTTAATTTATGGCATGTATTTGTGAAAATGATTAGGCAGCCGCACACACCACGCAGAATAACGCTGCACATTTCAAGGCACTTCAGTAGACCTGTCAGTGTTACAATATTTTGAATATATCAATAATAAAGTATGACAGGCTTTTACTCAAGTCTTTATCACTTTATTAAAATTAAGTAAACCAAAACGTCAAATGTTTACGTTCCACAAGCCGTCTCGTTCTCGTATAGGCTTGTAGTAAGCGGTCTCTTGCTCTAGCATTAGGTAACAGAAAATGTGAGGAAACGACACCTTTGTCCATCTCGTTGTGTCGTTCGTCCAGTCACAGATACCGTACGGACCGATTGCGTCCGACCCAGTGCCGCTCAGTTTTATTCCTATGTTGCTCTGTTGAGCAGCAGAAATGATGTTATGTAGGCCATTCTGAGTCTACACCATGCTTCTCCAATGAATGGGAAAGACTCGCCCACACAGCTATGACGCCACACCGAACAAGTCAATCGAGAGCTACAATCTTTACTTAATAATCGCACAGATAACCAATTATTATTGTTGTGAGTTGTGATTCAGTAAGCAGGTAACACGTGACCTCTTCTGTCCTGTCCTGCTCAGTAATGCCAGAGATGTGCATAAATACATGAAAATCTGTTCTATATCAGAAAATCAGAACTATATTCTGTGGTTTGAATCTGTGATGGATATGATGTTCCTCATATTTATAATCAGTCAATAATAATCTCATGCTTCTAGTCACACTGGTGTGCTAAAAAAGTAAAGATGAATGAGAATACAGTTCAGAGGCATTTAACTCATATGAATCTCTAGGGGTGCCAATAATTATGTCCAACATTCATCAGAGAAAAACACTTATTTCATCATGAGATTTTCTCCCCACGTTCAGTTGTTTTACTTTAATGATATGTTACAATATTGTGATGTTTTATTTATTTTTTTTATTTTTTTTATGAAAGATCAAAAGGATAAACAATTCAGATTTGTTTTCACAGCCATGTTTGCTCATATTTACCAAGAGTCCAATATTAGTGAAGGACACTGTGTGTGTGCTTAGAAACTCTCATTTTCATTTATTTATTTTTTTATTTTCCCTATTAAAAACTACACACACACACACATATACTGTATATGAACAATTTTTATATTTAATGTAAAGCTTATTTTGTTTTGTAATGTGATTTCTAAAATGTAAATGTTAAAATTGGATGTAAAAAAATTAATCAAGGAAGCATTAAATACTATTTGCCCAAAAGGTTTTTTTTTTTTCATGAACAATAAAAACAAAAGCTGAAGATTCAGTGTCGTATGTTATCATATTTATGTTTTTTCAAGTCATAATCTCATGTTTTAATCGTTTTACACGATTCTTTGATTCTTTTGTGTGGCTTTAAGAAGTGTACTCAAAGACATTTTCACATGTGTCCTCCAAAATAAGACACAACTGATCAGTTTATATCTGAAGAAATCCATTCAATCACAAACTGATCTGAACTGCATCTCATCGCTGCTCTCCGATGGTGCAGAAGGGTTAGTTCCCCCCAAAAATGAACATTTCCCCGTGATTTACTGCCCCTCAAGCCAGGAGGTGTCCATGACTTGATTCTCACTGAAGGTCAAGTACTCAGCGCTGTACTGTCTGTGAACACACTGCTGATCAGAAGATGTGTTGTGTGCAGTGTTCTTCTCAACACACACAAATGACTGCATTCTTCTCTGAAAGTATATCAGGCCTTTAACTGATGCTACTGAGATGAGCAGAGCTGTTAACAGAGGTGTAGTCTGTGTCCTTCTGACTGCGGTCCTCCAGGTGGCGCTGTCCAGCTTCTAGTGTTTCTAGAGGAGCAGCGTTAAACCCGTCTGAAGACCAGGGACGTGTCCGATGCTTTCATGGTGATTCTTACACTACATGAGGTCACTATGGGGAAAAGATTTATGTGAAGAATCTCCTTTTGTGTTGTACAGAAAAAACAAGAGCCAGCGAGATAAATAATGACAGGATTTCATGTTCAGCTTCTCCTTTAATAACTCATCTCTGAAATCTCTGACCAGCAGCTGGTACATTGTGCTTTTATTTCATGACAGGGCAGATCAAACTGTGCAAAAGTGTGTGTTTGAGACTGAATTATCTTTAGTATCAGATCACATTTTTTAAATCAATTGATGCAGAAATCTGAAGGGTTCATCCGCCCTAATGAAATGAATCCAGAATCACTGTTCTGACCCTAAATTCACAAAACTGGCTTAAGTGTTTATATTCGACGTGTGTGAAAATATATGTATGTGTGTGAAATAATATTTTAAGTATTGGTGATTAAATATGTCTAACAAGTAGTAAGAGTAACAGGCTCCTGTTAAAGGAGGATAAGAGTATGACAGGATGAACTGATTACAGGATACAAAGAGAGAATGTGACTGAACTAATATTCCTTTGTTAAGTATTATAACCAAAAGAAGATCATGCTACAAATAGAAGAGTAAACATGAGTTTAAATAACAGATTAAGTAAACAGATTGACACACAGTAACAGATAGACACAGGCAGGTGGTTTTTTTTAAACTTCTAAGCTCTTTTAAGCATCATGGGGTTTATATTTATTGGAAATGTGCCCATGTATATCCATGTTAGAGCTCTCAGGGGACAGAAAAGGCCTTAATCCAGCTAATCTGGATGTGTGTGTTCAGATCAGATCATCAGTGGACGGCTCGGGGTCTGCTCTCATGGACGCCGTGGTGGCTCTGTGAAAACACACAACAAACATGAGAGGAAAACTCAAGAAAGGAATCAAAAACCAAACGGTGTTATAAAGCTGATGCTGATCTGTCTACAAAAAGCCCAAACAGCATTGAAGGTCAAGATACTTGATAAGGGTTGATAGCTAGCTAGTTATCTGGTCTGAATGTAGGCCATCAGGACAGGTGAGTCAGTAGATGCTAATCTGCAGGGATTGCCCTGAGCCTCACTCAGATTAACACATGTGATGAGATTAACATCGGCGGGGGGGGGGGGGGGGGGTCTCCAGACTCATAGGCTGTGAAATAAATATGTGAGTGTGATCTCAGAGAACCTGTTTCTGCAGGTTTTTCCCCAAGACTGGCATCACATTTATATGAAGCTGAGTTATTAAAGTTCAGTGGTATACATGCAATTATACATCGTTTACTTTTTATTTTTCTAAAAGACCTTTGAAAAATCAAGGCAGACAGACAAAGAAGTGTTCAATTCTATATAGGATCATCATGCTATCATGACAGGTCACTGTCCAAGAAACCAAATGTGAATGTTTAAACGTAAAACGCGCTGTACAAATAAAGGTGAATGAAAACATAGTGTGACATTTTCAGCAAAGAAACAGTTTGAAGCCATGAGAGTCTAAAAGACACCAAGGGCTAGTTCTCCGTTATATTTACAGACATTAATAGTTGGAGTATGCAATCCTTCTAGCAAGAAACTACCGTGGAATAATAAATATTTATTTAGTTTCCACCACAGTTTGTTCTATGAACAGAAATTGTTTTTGAAGCACTTTAGGTACACTTACACAGATGCACTTAAACTATTTCTAATGACCCAAATTGATTGTAAATGGTAGATAGTTTCGGCAAACACACTGCAAGTAGTGATGGGATGATGATATCAGTTGTATGGCAAGATAGTAGGAATTTTCACTATGACAAATATGCAAACCAGTTCAACAAGAAACCCCAAAGCTGAGGGAAAGAGTGTTTGTTTACTGAGATAAAGTACAAGCTATAACTATAAACAACTATATAAACAAGCTATAAACCAGTAGCTGGTATTTATACTAAATGAAACCACAAAGGCTGATCAGGTTAATAACATTACATTTTATTTAGCATCGGTTTAGCACCAGGTGCATCTGTCGTGTCTGTTTTGTAGGTAACCTGCTGCACTAAGTCATTGAAGGATATCATGCCATACATTTGCTATATAGTATCACATGCGATGACCCTGAGATACTCACCCCTCACTGGTCAAAGGTGTGACATCATCGCCCTGGCCCTGTTGTTGTTTGGCATTAGGCAGTGACTGTGGCTGCTCACCATGGGATGACCTTTGACCTGATGGACTGCTTCCCATAAAGGAAGGTTGAAGACGAGTAGTTATCATTCTTCCTCTGGCAGGTTCTCCCCATGGCCGAGGTAATGTAGACGTACATGAATGTGTCAGTGTGTGAGGGAGTGATTTGCTCTCCTGACAGAACACTGCCCGAGCTTCACTAAACGATTGTGTCCCAGAACCGTGGAGGCTGTTTTCTTCAGCCATCGCACATCTGTGTATCCTGGAGGTGGCAGAAGTTGTGGATGGAGTCCACTTCACACTCGGGGGGCAGGCTGTGGATGGAGGACTGGGCACTGCGTGGCACACAGTGGGGCAGGAGGGTGGAAGCCGTGCCCTCGAGACAGGTGGAGTTGTTGGAGGAAATGTTTTTGGTTGCAGACTTGCAGTCTCGCCCTCATTGTGGTTTTCACATTCTTGATAAGGCATGGAACCGTTCAAACCTGTATTAGCCGGGACTGTTTTGGCTGAAGTATCAGCGGGCAAATGAACAACTTTTCTAAATTTCTGGTCAAGGGTGTGTGCTTCTTCTCTTTCAGAATCCAGTTCAGTCACTTTTTTGTATTCTTGTTCAATGCCCGGCAGAGAATCTTGCCTCACAGGCTGAGTCGTTGAGAAGCTCATGGAGCCTCGCTGTCTGCTTGTCCGGCTGGAGAGCACAGTCTCTCTTTGTGTTGAAGTGCGGAGTCTTTGTCCTCTGCACTGCTCATCGTGAGCTCCCTCCTCAGTGGGCAACCCTAAACTGCTTTCATATGAGCTGTCCATGAGCATCTCTGGGGGTGGAGGGGGGAGGCTGTCTATGTCCAGTTGCTCAGGTCTGGGCTCAAGCGGATGGATGCTACTCTTGATATTCCTGCTGGTGGTGAGAGCTCCTCTGCTGTTCTGTAGCAGTGGGAGAGAGCATTTCTTGTTGCCCCTTACTCTTATTGGTTTTTGGTGTAAAGGACTTTGTCTTGAATTGTCCTCCACCCCGTGGTTAAAAGTATTAATAAGCCTCTTGACAGCATTTCTCCCAGGTGGTTCTGGGGTAAACATTGGAGGAGAGCTAGAAGATATTTCCCTGAAAGGCCCTTTGCTGCCATACTGGAGCCCATAGTACCTGGCTGTGCACTGTCCTCCTGATGCACTTCTTCTAATCTTTGTCCAAACATGATCCCCATGTACACTTTCTTCTGACAAGTTATTTTTTCTCCTCCAGCGAGGTGTTTGCTTGTTCCTCGGGTTTCCTAGTTGCAGGTTAGGATCTGATCCTTCTGCTTTGGTACACAAACACTCGGCAGATTGTGAGCGCTTTGGTCCCCTCAAATGGCGGTACTTTAGTTTCGCCTGAAAGGTATTGTCTGCAGTTTTGGGCCGTCTGGGTTTTCTTTTTAAGTTATCCATCTTGACTTGGTCTTGCTTTTGCAGACTACCCTGAACTGAAGGATGGGTGGACTCTGGTTCAGAAGACCCACACATTGTTCCCCTCGTCTGGTCGGTCAGCCCACCCTGCTCATCTTTACCACTGACTTCATTTTCAAGATCTGCTTCCTCCTCCTCATAATCATCATCATCATCATCATCATTATCTGAAACCTCCTCGTTGGCATTAAGGAACGGCTGATCTGAAGAGCTGGTCAAGAGAGATGTTATCCCAGTATTTGCTCCTGACCCAGAGATCCCTCTGTTTCGACGGAGACGCTCCGATCCATTCTGACACTCGTTGTCTGCTCCTATGCCGCTGTCCTCACTGTGAAGAGCAGAATCTTCTGGACTTGTTTTCCTGAGGGCAGCAGCTTCCACACGGGACAAGATATGCTTCAAGCGCTCCTCGGCCTTATGCTTAGCCAGCAGCTTCTCTCCTAATGTCTGAGACAGAGACCCATAGTACTCAGATAGTTCCTGTAAGGCTGAGTCACTCAGGCACTTCACAGAGTCTCCCACAGAGATCATTTTAGCTGTGGAGTGAAGAAGCATATGCTGCAGCAGTTCAGAAGGAAGCTGGGAGAGGTTTAGTTCGTTGCTGGGTTTGGTTGTTGTAGGTGGATAGTCTTTAAGTGAAGCGGGCCATGTCATGTTGTGTCCGTGTTCCCTCAGCAGCTGCTCACCCTCAGAGGCCATTTCCTCCAAAGCCTGGTTGATCTCTTCATAGTGCAAGACTACTGATGCTACTGTGGTCTGTACAGAGAGATGGGTCTGAGCAGCCTGGCTCAAGAGCCCTAAAAGAGATTCATATTTTGATATGCTGGGGTTCAGGTACGCATAGGCTGCCTGGTGGGCTTTCAGTATGAACTCTGCTTTTGACTGCATGTAGGAATTTTTTCTCAGTCTATATTTTCTTTGCTTCCTCCGCTTTCCTTGTTTAATATTTGTCTCCTCAGTTCCTCCTTTCTGGTTTTCTGAGAGACCCTCTTGTGCACTTTGTCCATCCTGAGAGTGAACCATATCTAGCGTCGTCTCAGTAGCATCTTCTTTGACTGTCACAGTGGCATCACAAACTACATCAACTACTGATGATCTCTTACCGTGTACATATTTTTCATTTTCTTGTATCTCTGTTGCCGCTAGTCCTTCTGAAGCTGTGCTAATCTCTGCTTTGATAAGAAGCTGTGTCCCATCAGAAAGCAGGTCTGCATTCTTCTTGTTTTCTGGTGATTCAGACAATAAAGCTTTTTTACTGAAGAGTTGACCTTTAGAGGGAGAGCAGCCCATGGTGATGAGAAAAACCTATTCCTTTTGATCAGTTTTATCGACTGCAGGTTTAAAACTGTTTTATCAGAGATCCCCAGCTTGGTTCTTGTTTACGCACATTACCAGTTGTTTTCTCAGAATCCTTAACTGTTGCAGTCTACAATTCCTGTCCTTCTCTGATTCTTTGACCGTTTTTGATGAAGATCTACCACCGTCCAGTTGGTGTTTTGTATGCCACAAAGAGCCCACGATTGAGAAACAGAAGCTTCCAGTCTTTCTCACATGCACAGATGGTCACACTAGAGAAATAAAGCGCATGCGTAAGACCATAAGCTCATCTTGCTAATAAGATACCCTGCTGGTTACCTCGTCTTACTCCTGGTGAATTCTGAATGGAATTAACAGTATGTGAGTGTTATAATTAAAAGATATTGTAAAAATGTGAAGTGACTTTAGAGTTTTCTACAGTGGTTACAATTTTCATCAAAACCATAGTTTAAGTGACTTTTAATTTTGTTTCTGTGTTTTCAACAACAACAACAGTAGTACAGGTTAAATTAAGTTCAGAGTGGCTCTGAGCTGGAGTATTTCTAGATGTTTTCTTCTGACTGAAATCCCTCGTGGACCTCTGCCAGTAATGACTGCAATCAGCTGGTAAAGCCCAGGATTCAAACGGGCCAGAATGATCCAGCAGACACTGATAACAACATTAAAGTTCAAAGCTCAAATCAGTTTTTATTGTTTATTACATGTAAAGAAACAGTACAGAAAGAGTATTTGATTGTACTAAAGTGGAACTATTTCAAATATACTTTAGGCACACTTTAAATTTCTTGCATTTAAAGACCGATATTATTCAGATATCATTCAACAATAGATAAATGAAAACACAATTTAGACTTAATATTATGAAATGTGCATTGTAGTACTCCAAATAAAGTTTAATTATAATATGTCAGTAAATATGTTAATAGATTTGAAATATATTTAGTATGAAATAATTGTATTTTAATTATATTAAGGGTTGCTTTACCATGTTTTCAATAACATCTGAACCAGTTTATACATAATTATATTTAGTACACTAATTCATAAATGCAGAGTCCCTGTTTTAAGTGTAAATATATGTTTACAAATGTACACCAAAAATCATCAAAGCACCCTTTTACCACCTTTAAACAATGAGTACAGTATTGGTACATTTACAATGTATGTGAGATGAAAAATCCAGTTTATGAATTCACTGTTTTGGCCAGACAACCCTTTTATTTCTAGTGAGTGGTGTGTCTTTGTCTCAATTTGGCATGGCGGGGCACTGCTAGGTCTGTAAAGTCCACAGGCCTTGTAGTTCTGGAAACATCTCTAGAAACTGTGCTAATCTCTACCACCGATGTTCCTACACCATGGCAGAAGATGCCTGAGTCTGGAGTGATTCGACTCGCCGCATTTAATACAGTGATGTTTGCATTGGCCATGTCATCATTAACACATCTAGCCAACCTGCCTATGACCGAGGCCCTTGAGTTCTCGGACAGCTCCCACAGGACTATGTAGCACTTTGGGACAAAATGACAAAACATTATGCCATAGTTGGAGGCCAGGATGGCTGAAGCTTGAACAATGTGCCGCTGCTCTGTCTGGTTTCTTTCAATATAAATGGGAATAAAGCAAAGCCAGACAAACAGATGAATCAACATACTAAAGATGATGACACCAGTCTCGTTGAAATCATGGGGGACTTTTCTACCCTTGAAAGCAAGAAAGAAACAAATGAAGGCCAATAGAGCTATGTAACCATGCATCACCCCAAAACCTACAATGGAGCCCTCGTCACAGACAACGTATTTTACCATGCCAGTTCCCGGCCACTTTAAATCTGGGAAAGGAGACTTGAAAATCAGCCAGAACAATAGGATGATACCTTGGCCACCAGTTAGCACGACCAAATTGATAAGAGGCTTGTAGAGTTTTCTTAAGTTATGCTGCCTGTGTGGATCAAAAGCCATGAAAGCCAGAAACGTGCGGTAGGCTTTAACCAGGATGCATGAAACACACAGAGTGAAACCAAGACCGTACACGGCCTGCTGTGCCCGACACAGATGTGGGTTTGGCCTGCTGATGAACATGATTACACTGATGAAGCTGACCGCCAAGCCCAGTAACATGAAACAAGACATTGCATTGTCAGCCTTTTTGATCACTACTGTGTTTCTGTGCACAAAGAAAATGATGAGTGATGTCAACACTAGAACTAAGCCTATCGCTGTAGCTGCTAACAGAGCTATGGGATAACTGTCCTTCCAATCCAGATACTTCTCCTCGAATATCCTGCATTCACGGTCTCCCGAATTAGACCACAATCCACGGGGACATTTCAGACATTCAGGTAGATCTGAAAAAGAAAACGTGTACAGTTATCAGATTTGCACTATAAATGCAGAATATGTAATGCTCTCTGTCTTCATGAGGTTTGTTCTTTATTATTGGTACTGATTTTCGAGGCATATCATATCTCTCTGGATGTCTCTGGAATACTTGATTGTGATTGGTCACTGGCGATGTTCAGTTTTCTGATATCTGTGTCTAGTGGCGCTAAATGGATCAGTGTGTCAGTCAGATGATGTGCTCTACTGATTTTATGTATCTTGTAAGTTAATGTTCATCTATACATTTATTTGGAAAGTAGTGGAACAATATATACTCATCGGCTTCATGTTGGGGTTCGTTTTTCTTTTTGACAGTCATTTAGATTTTATTTTGTATTGTCACAGTTATGTAACTTGTTCATGTCATGCGGTTCCCTTGCCTCCCATGTTCATGTGTCTTGTTCTGATTGGTTGTTTGAGTAATGTGATCCTTAGCCATCTTCAAGAATCGGCTTAAAACACATCTCTTCCATCTTTATTTGTCCCTCTAACTTTAACACTCACTATTCTAATTCTGTTCTTTAAAAAAATCTAACCACCTTTCTAATCTTTTTATATTCTATTCTCTTTTCATTAAGTATGTGTGTGTGTGTGTGTGTGTGTGTGTGTGTGTGTGTGTGTGTGTGTGTGTGTGTGTGTAAAGACCTCTAACACTAGCTTGCTCTATTCTTTTTTTATTCTATCTGTTTTCTTTATATTATATTATTTTAAATCCCATGCTAGGTGTACTGTGTTATAGCACTTATATATCATTGCTCTTTTGTTGTTTTTGATTGCTTCCACTGTCCTCATCTGTAAGTCGCTTTGGATAAAAGCGTCTGCTAAATGAATAAATGTAAATGTAAATGTATGTGGTTCTCAGTTCTGTTTTGTGATTGGTTTATTGTCTTGAATGTTCACAGGTGTTCCTTGTTACTCATTAATCTCTGTGTATATGTAGTCCTCTGTTTTTCAATATATATATTTTTTTGTCAATTTGTGGGAAAGAATATTTAAGGCAGTAAGTCATTTTGACCCACACTCCATGCCAGTTGGTGGCGGAAATACACCATTTTGTTGCTTGTCAACCACCAATAAAATTTAAAGAAGAAGAATTTTTCGTCTAGCTTTGTTCTATGTTTGTTAGTTTTGTTTGTTGGTGAAATGATG
Organism: Carassius carassius; assembly: GCF_963082965.1. Classification (NCBI taxonomy): domain Eukaryota; kingdom Metazoa; phylum Chordata; class Actinopteri; order Cypriniformes; family Cyprinidae; genus Carassius; species Carassius carassius. Next base: position 33,446,972 of record NC_081772.1, read on the forward strand.
GGGTCCCTGACGTTCTGAGAGGCGTGTAAAGTGTTTTAGTGAAACCTGCTGTAAGGTAAGTTTGTTTCAAGGTCATGCCAAGTCTGTCTGTCTTGTATTTGTTCATGTTTTGGATTTAAATAAACTGCACATAGGTTCAGCTCCCTCGCCTGCAGTGGATATCAGTTACAGATAGACCCCCCCCCCGCACAAATTGTGTGTCTCCCTTATCTGAGTGCTCTCCTAATGAGCTGATGTTCTGAATCAGGTGTGTTAAATAAGGGGAGGCATGCAGAGTGGGGGGTCCTCAGGACCAGGATTAAGAGCCAGTGCATTATCTTGATTAAACAGGTAGACCTACTGTACATAGACACTCGATCTGTGGAAGTGCAAGAAGCAGTTCATCGGGGGAATCTGCATGTGGCTTAAGAAAGTACCAGATTTAGTGACAGGACGGTCCATGTCTTAAGAAGGCTTATTGATCAACCAGATCCCATTACAATTTCTAAGTATGACCCCTCTCATTATCATGGTACTATATTGGAAAACTGAATAAAACCTGGATGAAAATGGGTCTTTGTGTGCTGTTTCAAGTGTCAATGTGGGTGCTTCCTTTATTTGTAGAAGTGAAACAAACAATAAAAATAACAACAGAATGTGAATTCTAGTTACCCCAGTCATCCGTGTAATTTCCTTCACCACAAGGAACACAGTTGTAGCAGCAGGGGATCTTGGACTGGTTCTTCACAGAGCCAGGAGGACAAGACTCTGAGCACTTGGACCAGGGCAGCTGGAGGACGAAAGAGAGGTGTGCTTTCAATTATTACACAAGACATTAGCCGTGTTTCCACTATCGGGCTTAAATCGGGCGTGCTAGTGCGTGCCAGGGCCAGTCGTGTTTCCACTGTCACTTCCGGGGCTTGATCGTGCCTCGTCGGGGCTTCCTTAGGACCAACGGCCAGGGTTTTTTGGTCCGACTTAAACCTTGGGCCAAAGCGGGCCAGCTGGGGCTAGAGGAGGGGTCATGAACAAAGGCGAGGTTTCTCTGTGTCTGGAGAGCGTCTGTGCCGCATATCCTTTAAGAAAGCTAAAAGCTGTAACACCAGCATTAAAAACTTTCTAAAATAAGTTGAGCTCAAAACTCACTTTCAGTCAGCAGCGAGTGTTTGAAATAACGCGATATGATACGATGTGGATTATAACCACCATAAAAGGCAGAAATATTATAAGCAACACAAAAGACTGCGATGCTGGGCATTAACATTACCATAGTAAGCATGGTAAATGTGACCGCTTGAAGAAATCAGACGTCAACAATCATGTATTTATTTAGTAACATATTATTTGTCATAAGTCTCGTCTCGAGTTTAGCTCCACGTTGCCTGTCATAAAAATATAATAATGGTATTTGTTCAGGAGCTTTTATAAAAATAGAGATATTATCATTCATTCTAAATGTGACGTATAGACTACTGTGATTATAAATAAACAGAAACAGACTCAACTGAATAAGCAGGCTATTTTCATAACCTTCAGCGTAAATAAAATAGAAATTTATTTCTGTGACAAATTTTCAAGCCTGATAAATTAATTATGCTCAATGTATCACTTATAGTAAAACATCAATGTTTTTGAATTGAAACATTTTAAAACGTATGCAAACATAAGGCCACTGTTATCATGATTTATTTCTTATTAGTTTTCTGATAACTTCTGTTTGTTGGTGAAAGGATGGGGTCGCCTGACGTTGTTCCTGAGAGGCGTGTTAAGGGCGTGTTTTAGTGACGCGCAGCGGAGCTTCAGGCCCTGACTGTGGAAACCCTGCGCTATTCTGGCCTCGGTGCTACTGGCCCGAGACTATGAGCCCCGCCCGGCCCGCTTTAAGCCCTGGCTCGCACCGACCCCACAGTGGAGATGCGGCTATTGTGACTCTGGACAATGATTGTCAGCTGATTTCTTGTGGCTAGAATTAAAGACCGCACAACTCACTGTGTGATTTATCCACTGGAATTGGCTGAGGATCTCGATGTCTCCACTTTTCGAGAGGAATTTTCCCACAATTTCAATAAAGCGTTCATCATTATTTTCCCTCCACATGATGAGGTCGTAACCATCCGCAAAGTCACCGTTTTCATCAAAAGAATATCTGTTGCCATCAAGGGTGAAATTCACATTGCGCATACTTTCCACTAGCTGCAAAATATTGTTAACACATTAAACTCACAGTACATGCAGAGATGGAATTCACTGCATTTACAGTGAACCTCTGAGATGATAAATATAGCAGATCATATCATGCAGTCTCTTTTACTGTTCTTTATTAATGTTACATTTGAGGTGACTAATTATTCTCAACAAATCACAAGCCCCTATTTGGGAAACCCTGATATAGACAGATAGTTATTTTCTAAGCATACAAATACATTTAACACATAAAGAGTATACATTAGCATCAGTTAATGTATTTTGAACAAACATGAACAATGAAATCTCACCTGCCAAGGAGGGAAGTTGGTATCCCCAGAGCAGACGGACTCGTTGCACGTCAGCAGCGCCCTGAGCCCATGAGCGAAAGCATACATGGCCACTCTCTCTCTGTAGGCCTCTCTCAGGTCCACCGCCTGCAGCAGGTCATCTACGGCACAGGTGGAGGCCGACAGGGAGCAGTTCAGTCTCAGCTGCTTGTACTCCTCTATGAAGTCATTTCTTGCTCCTGGCGTTGGCCTGAGGTTTTTCAAGTAGTCTTCGAACCCTGGTATAATTCCCATGGAAAAGGAAAAGCCAAAGATTTTGCCCACTTTGTTGATGTCTTTCATCTTTGTTAAGTAGCGGTTCATGGACCAGGCGTCGCTCGCGATCCAGATTCTGCTTGTGTTGGTTTGGATCATCTCCGTGAAGAGTTTCTCCACCAGCTGTGGCTTCAGAATGAGCAGCACAACCTTGGCTTCAGATTTTCGTATACTTTGAGCAACATCTTTGATGTGCTTATCGATATCGATGTGGTCCAAGTAGTGTGGAACCACCTTCTCAAAGTCAGCACATATTTTTCCCTGGGACTCTTGCATGAAGCTTTGGTAGGCCGCTTGACCGTAGTCATCATCTCCATACACCACACCAACCCAGTTCCAGGAGAAATGAGACATGAGATTGACCACAGCCTTAGCTTGGTAGACGTCGCTGGGAATCACACGCATGAAGGACGGATACCGCAGTTTGTCACTCAGGACAGGAGAAGAGGACGAGCAGCTGATCTGTAGACAGATAAACCTCATGCCTCAGTTTCCTGCAGACTGTGACTAGTTAACTGACTAGAGTTACAGAGAGTTTCACTGGTCTTAAAGCGATGGGTCACCCAAAATGGCCAATTCTGTCATCAGAAAGAGATTTATACAGCTCTTGTCACACAATGAGACTGTCAAGCCCCAAATACCACTTGTGTGCTATATTCTATGTTTTCAAAGTCATACACTAGCACTGACTAAAGGACAGAAAATATTTTTACATCTAAAGTTCATCAGTCACGATCTTTTCATTTTTGAATCTAGATGTGGGTCATGTTTTGTTCTTTTCCACACCCAAAGCATCACATGACTTCAGAATGCATGGAATATAGCGTGCAGGTCAGGACCACTGTTTTGACAAGCATGGGCAATGTGAAAAGAGCTGCATGAAGATTCTTCAAAAATAAATAAAGTTTCACAGGTTTGGAGTGACATGAGGGTATGTAAAAAAAAAAAACACATTATTTGGGGGATTATTCATGTAAAGATTAGCTTTAACAGTGGACAAATTACCTGAGGATGCAGGTAGAGGCTGAGGAGCTTGGCGATGGCGATGGATAACTCTGAGTATCTCTCTCCCAGAAGAGCTTTCACTGGTGGACGGAAGTCTGTGTAGTCCACAAGGGCCGGCAGAGATCCGTTAATGGCCAGTAGATGTTCCACACAGTGCAGGGCTTTGGTGGGAGACGCACAAGGATCACAGACTTCATATCCCAGCTTGATCCCCGGAAGCAATGTAGAGTTATTGATTTCTTCAATTGTGTGGATGGCACTCAGTGATTGTAGAAATGTGGTCAGATCAAATCTGGTAAAAAGTGAAAGAGATTTCTTAGTTCCCACCAGAACCACTTTTATAGTAAAGCTCTACAGATGTTGGACAAAATAATGTGAACACCTGTTATTATTACTGTAGGTGTTATGTAATATCATTTGTGTACTCTACACCATCCTGCAGAGTTTTGCTCCAACCCTAATTAAGCTCAACTAAACGAGCTAATCAAGGTCTACAGGGTTCTCTAGAACATTGGTTCCCAAACCTGTCCCCTCTACACTGTCCAGACGATGAGTCAATCTGCTCTACGTGATGGAAACTAATAAAGGCATGATGCTATTAAAGCACCTTAATAATGAAATAGTTCCTACTGCCCATGTGTTCACATTAATTTTTCTAACCGCTCTATTTCCAAATGCATAAACCTAAATAATTTTGGTATGATACTGTTTTAATCTGTTTGCTATTTACTAAAGTTACTAATAGTCATTGTGGTTTTTGTTGAAATGTATTAAGGATCTGTTTGACCTGCATAATAAATATTAATTACAACAATAGCACATGGAACTCGCAACAATAAAAAAAAAAACATAATACAACTTTTTTTTAAATACATTGATAATTAGTGAGTTTTCAATTATATCTGACTATACTATATATATTTGAGCACTCAAATGTCCCTGATTTCTGTTTCAGTTCAGAAGAATCCAAATGATGATTTTTTTCCCCCTACTGTTCCTGCTTTTATAAACATGAGAAAGTCTTGTGCATACTCACCCAGTACAAACGAACGGCTGTGGTTTAGTTCGTTTATGAAGGTCGATTACTCTAGTGTGAATTGAACTCAGAATTGCACAGTTAACGTCTCCGTCCAGATAAGCTCCGCTCAGAGGGGTTTCGCAGTGGACCCACAGCCCCGAGCACAGCATCATCACCCCCAGCACACAGAGCTGACGAACACACCTCATCATGGTGGATGTGTGGAGCCTCCGAGCACCTGGGGTATTTATACTAAAACTGGTTCTGCTTTTTGGTGACGTGAGTCGGAAGGCTGGTTCTGGAGGGGACTGTGTCTGAACGTTACCTCTGATATACTTCTGTAGGATTTCCCATGGGCAGAAGTGGAGAAATTCACCTGCTCAGTCACATTTCTGTCATCCGTGATGGAATGTGGACTCATTCTGCAGGTTACAGTAAAACGGTTGTTTTCGTTTTCATTCAATGTCAATGTCAATGTCACCTTTATTTATATAGCGCTTTAAACAACATACATTGCGTCAAAGCAACTGAACAACATTCATTAGGAAAACAGTGTGTCAATAATGCAAAATGATAGTTAAAGGCAGTTCATCATTGAATTCAGTTATGTCATCTCTGTTCAGTTAAATAGTGTCTGTGCATTTATTTGCAATCAAGTCAACGATATCGCTGTAGATGAAGTGTCCCCAACTAAGCAAGCCAGAGGCGACAGCGACAAGGAACCGAAACTCCATCGGTGACAGAATGGAGAAAAAAACCTTGGGAGAAACCAGGCTCAGTTGGGGGGCCAGTTCTCCTCTGACCAGACGAAACCAGTAGTTCAATTCCAGGCTGCAGCAAAGTCAGATTGTGCAGAAGAATCATCTGTTTCCTGTGGTCTTGTCCCATTCACAATGACAAGAAATGTTGGCAAAATGCAGAAATGTCAGAATCTGAGACTTCACGAACCGGTGCTTTATTGGGTCTAAAGGAGTTATGATAAATCCACATTCATATTGTTCACGTGTGTTAAAGATAGATACATGTTTTGAGAGAGAGGTTAGCAGCAGCGCTAAGAAAAGACATGACCAAAGAAACAAATGGTGACAATAAGATCGGAAAAATGACAAACCAACCAAATGAAGACGTAAAGTAAAAGAAACAGTGAAAATAAAAGGAAAATGAAGGTATCTTTGTGTGAATCTGACATGAATACAAACAGAATGTTATTTTAATACAATATATTGTCTGTTGAAGTGAATATCTGCTAGCACACGAAAACCAGTGGTGATGAAGAAACGATTCATTTTCACCCTGAAACCTGAGCCAGCTCAGATCCACAACTAATAAAATCACATTAAACAGCTTGTAGAACTGTCCTCCTAACTTGTCTCTTCAACAATTTATCAAGATATATCAAAGAAAGAGACTCAGAATTAAAAAAGAGTACCACTGTGGTGGTCTCCTCTTTTCTATCAGACCTCATCTCTGAACACAGAGGCAAGGTTTGCTTTCTGACTTCTGCAGATGATTGTAGTGTCAGCCTGCTTTTTACCATTTCAGAAGAAGAAGAATCCATCAAAATGCATCTCAGGTCGTCTTTCTCCTTCTTCTCGAGTCAGTTTATTCATGACTTAAGTGAGAGATTCATATCATATGCATTCATGTTACTACTGTAGGAAGCCTTAGCACAAGTGATGCTGAACCGAGTTATAATCTACAAACCTTATTAAACATCTGCTCATAACCTGAAACACTTTCCCAGAGAAACCGAATCATTTGATAAAGACATGCATTCATCAGAAACATGACGAGGCTGAAGCTGGTAACATTGTTCTTCTTGAAAACATCAGTATGTCTGAACCTCAGCCCTTGACCCACGATGCTGTGTCTGACGTCTAAAGATTTATTTGACCAGTCTTTGTGGACACGGTTTGTCTGTATTTCCTGACTGATATTCACATGAACTTACAGCAGAGTAATAAAAACAGCAGTCTTTGGACTGGGTCCAGGATTGGGATTTTATTTTCTCCAGGTTCTTTGACAGCAGAACAAAAACAGAATGTAGTAAATCTGGATCGACACGATTCCTCACTCAACAGCTGTGAAATAAAAACAAACAGAGCGGGCTGACTGTGCGTGTGACATTTAATCGTTTTATCGTTTTATCATTGTCTTGAATCAAGTCAGGAATGTGCCACAAGTGTTTATTTTCACTCTTTTGACAGAATCATTTGAAGCAGCTGCTGTGGAACGTAAACCATCTTTGTTCATTCACACCCAGAGATAAACAAAATGTATGTTAAACTTTACAAATATGCCATAATGCAAATGCAGAGGCACAAAATCTGGTATTTTGGATGTTAAGGGGTCAGTATATGCATTATGCGAACTGAATGTGGGCAGTGCATGATATTACTACAGTAGACTACATTATATATGATAATTTAAAATAGTGGACTGTGATTCCTACACTGTTTATTAAAAGAATGACTAACAGCTGAAACAGCATCTGGATGTGTTTACATGAGCACCTGAGTCTGGTCAGAGGAAAGTCCTCTAGTGGTCAGACTGATGACAAACGGACATTAACACGTGTTTATTAATCTGTTTGAATCAAGCTGTTTTAATTTTAATAACACTTAAGTGTACTGTTATAAATCTGGGTACAGAGCAAGAACATGACAAGTTTTGGTTTTTATGGACCCTCTCAGTAATTTAATTTAGTTCATTCTTAACCAAAACATTTTCTATACTGCATCTTAGAATAATACACTACAATGTATAAGCATTTAAAATAACCTTAAATCATATAAAACATGTGGATGGTTGACACCAAAGATGAGAAGACCATTTTTGCAAAAGTTTTGTCATTTACAGCCTGAAAAAATAAAATAAGAAATAAATAGGGTAGATTGTCCCAATGTGGGACTTTTTTTTCATCTCAGATTTCTGTGACATATTGCGATGTGTAGACAAAACATAAAATCCACATCTAATACCATTTCAAAACCCCCAGGATGTGTCCTAAATAAATCAAAAGAGAAAATGCAGATAACATATTCATAAAAATAAATTACCTGTTTAGTTTCTGTACGTTTCCTTTAACCCTAAAATGCAAATAAATAGAGCTATCTGCAGATAAAACGCTTGGGTCAAAGTCATGGGGCCGTGCGGTTAAGGACAGAGCGTTAGACTCTGAGGTGAAGTGATGAGAGAGGAGAGGACCTGATGAGCTGCTTCTCCTTCAGTCCGTGTGAGGACAGTGTGCTGTATCTCTCCACACATCTCTGGCTCATTCCTCCGCTGCTCGGTGGTGAGTGAAACACCGTACTTCACCGGCCGGAGTCCACCGTTATCATCATCCCGTGTTTAAGACAGACAAACAGGGTCACATTCTGACCCACGCATGTACCAGTGATGATCACAGAAAAAGACTCTCAAAAACTACAGAAAACTGACACAAAAAGTTCACCATACGATGGATGATACATAATGACTTTTTGTAATGTGCCCTTTGATCTTATCTGATAGTCTGTTATTGAAACAAACATGCTATTTCACAGAACATCTGTCTGTTCTCAAAAATCAGTCATTTCTCGGTTAACACACACGGACACACACTTACTTAAATTACAACCAACATAATCAGCTGTGCTGTTTCTGAATGCATTACAGGACTTTTACATGGCAGCGTGGACAGTCAAAACAGGGTTTTTTTTAACATTATTTAAGATTTATCATGATTATGATGTCAGTCATCTGATCACATCACCAAATGTTCATTATCCTCCACATGGCTTGTGCTTTAGGGGATGCTGGAAACTATTTTTTTACAATCCAAACCAGATGACATATACCATTATAGATGCCAAAATAATACTAAAATAAACGTGTATTGGAGACTTTAACGTGTCATTTCTTACTGTTATATACTGTATAGTGCTGAAGACATTTTGAATCCTAGAGAAAGGTGCACTAGCCTTAGATATTGTCCCATAAACAAACAAATGCAAAAAAAAAAAAAAAAAATTTGATAATCATATTCTGAAGATATTAATAATGATGTTTTTATTATTTAGGGGTTTGAAAAGACAAACAAACTCCCATGCTTTTCTTTGTTTTGGATGACCGCAGCACAGTTCCTCTTCTTCTCACAGGAACAGGTCAGATCCTGACCAGGACAAACACTGACCGCTTTAATGAGTCCATTCCACTGCTCTCAGATCAGCACTTGAGGTCCATATACAGCCACACAGCTTTCAGAAATACATCTCATTTCAACTCATATAGAAGAGTTTGCATATCTCAGGTAGAAAAGTTTTAAAATCAAGATGATCAATTTGAATTCATATACATGATGCACTTAAAATGAGAGTAAGACAACAAACAGGGAGACAATAATGCTCATGTGAGCTCATCAACACAATGATTTTGTTCGTCCACTGCACACTTCATGCCACACACACACCTACACACACACACACACTCACACACTCTCTCTCTCTCTCTCTCTCACACACACACACTCACACTCTCTCTCTCACACACACACCTACACACCTACACACACTCACACTCTCTCTCTCTCTCTCACACACACACACACACACACACACACTCGCACTAGCGGAGCCGGTCTAGGCCACTTTGAGGTGGCTGCGCTGTCTGGGGGGTTTGGGCAGGGGTTTGAGGGAGGCCGGGATGGGCAGCTGGTCCAGGCTCTTGGGGAACTGCTCGGGCGGCAGCTGCGCCAGGATCCTCTGCATGGCGATGAGGAAGAGCGGCGCGGGGTCTCGCCCGATGAGGTAGTTCAGCTTGTCCTCCCCGAGCACCTGGGACCAGCGCTCGGGCTCCTTGCGCAGGGAGCTCTTCATTTTGAAGCGCATCTCCGGCATGAACATCAGCAGGTTCTCCAAGCAGGACTTCTTGGCCCCCACATTCACCTTGGAGTCCCATAGCTGCTGGAGAATGACGTCGAGCGGCGTCATGTCGTTGTGGTCCACGGCCTGCGGGGACGCGCCGTTGCCTAGCAGCAGGATGACGGCGTCCGCGCGCAGCAGCTCGCAGGCCAAGTGCAGCGGGGTCTTGCCGTCCTCCAGGTGGAAGCATCCTCCGCGGTTCATGTAGGAGCGCAGGCCCGGCTGCCGATGCGCCACCTGCAGAATGTGGCCCAGGATGTCCCGCCGGTCGTAGCGCACGGCCATGGCCAGGTGCGGCGCGGAGGACGGGCAGCAGCAGAAGCGTTCCCCGGGCATGGCCAGCGCCTCGTGCGCATACTGGCTGAGCAGGAACTGCGCGTACGCCCGGTGGTCGTGCACGATCGCGTAGAGCAGCGCCTCGGACGGGCTGTACGTCCTCTGCTTGGCGTCCTCCTCCCAGTAAAACGTCTCCATGGTGCGCATGTCCTCGAGCATCCACACGGGTTTCAGGTCTCGCACCGCCTGATAAAACAGGAACGAGATGAACTTGTGCTGCTTGCGCTCGTCGTCCATCTGTGCGCTGACGGGATTCAGGAGGAGAGCGTCATTCTGTGCGAGATTCGGCGGAGCTCATGTTTGTCCGGTCGCTCAGCAGCGCTGCGTTGTCACTGACCCCCTCTCCGCAGTGAGAGCGCACTGCGCATGCGCGGACTCGCTGGCTGCATGCGCACAGTGCCATTATTTTCGCCTAGTTGCTCCTTTTGTCATCGCTGTGTTTTGTGAGAAGGAATTCAAACCACAAATTTCCACAGAGTAGGTTTTTGATGACTGTGGAAAAAAGGTCCTTTTCAAATTAAATTTATAATGCTATAATAGTTTTTTTTAAGTGGTGATTAAGGCGCATTCCTACACCTAATTCACTTAATCTTTAGACCAAGTCTGCAAAACTACAAGCACATCGCATGCTTTAAACTCACTTTGCTATTGTAAAGCAAACTTTTCACAAGACCATAAGCACAGTTCTCCACATTACACACATCAGAAAATAACAGCTCTCTTGTTTCATTTGAGAAACACTGTCATTTACATCATTTAGAGATTTAGAGCTACAGCCAGTGATCATGTGTGAAAACACTCACACATAATTTCTTCACTTAGAAATCAAAACTCAGTGTTTGTACAAATAAATAATTTTTACCCCTAGCATCTCTGTCACACACATACACACACACACTCTCTCTCTCTCTCTCTCTCTCTCTCTCTCTCTCACACACACACACACACACACACACACACACACACAGTATATAAACACACACACACACACACACACACACACAGAGAGAGTATATAATCACACACACACACAGACACACACACAGTATATAATCACACACACACACACACACACACACACGCACACACACATACACACACATACACACACACACAGTATATAATCAAACACACACACACACACACACACACACAAACAGTATATAATCACACACACACACACACACACACACACACACACACACACACACACACACACACACACACTCATTATTGTGATTATGTGTGTGTGTACAGTACAGAGAGAATGAGCCAGTTGAGTGGATTGGCTCTTTACTCTTTATTGAGGAGAGGTGAACTGACTCAGTTGACAGGCCAAATGAATAAACTTGCCTTGCCTTTATGAGAAGAGCCATGGGCTATTTAGTGACCACAGAGAGTCAGGACCGGTTTAACGTCTCTTCTGAAGGATTAGGCTTCAGTATCGTGTCTCTGGGGCGTTAGGACCCACAAAGACAGAATGAGTCTCAGTAACACCTAGAGACCCAGGAGTCTCCCGTCCAGCTCCTGACCAGCTTATCTTCAGTGGGTGACCAGTCCTGGGCTGCAGGGCGATGTGACTGTGGCATATAATACTGTATGTTTCAATATCATATGCCTCAGTAGCTAGTTATAGCAAAGACCCCAAAGGTTGGCCAGTGTAAATAACGTTAAGCTCTTACAGTTTCTGACTATTGCTTAGACACGTTTTGCTAAATTTGGCTCATTGTGTCAAAACTCTACACACAAGCAAATAAGACACAACACTGGGAAATAAACCATTCACATCTGTCAAATTGAAACTCTGCTATCAAAACCTAACAATCCTTTGTCAAAATGTCACTGATGATAAAATGATACCCACTTGAATCATATGAATACACTTTCAGATCAGCAGCAACACACTGTTCTACTTTATATTACAGTTTTTTGAACAAACACTACACACAACCCTCACTGAGATAACACACACCGTCACTCAGAACACACCGAGAGGAGAAACACCACACACAACCCTCACTGAGATAACACACACCATCACTCGGAACACACCGAGAGGAGAAACACCACACACGAACCTCGCTGAGATAACACCCACCGTCACTCGGAACACACCGAGAGGAGAAACACCACACACAACCCTCGCTGAGATAACACACACCGTCACTCAGAACACACCGAGAGGAGAAACACCACACACACCCCTCGCTGAGATAACACACACCGTCACTCAGAACACACCGAGAGGAGAAACACCACACACAACCCTCGCTGAGATAACACACACCGTCACTCAGAACACACCGAGAGGAGAAACACCACACACACCCCTCGCTGAGATAACACACACCGTCACTCAGAACACACCGAGAGGAGAAACACCACACACAACCCTCGCTGAGATAACACACACCGTCACTCAGAACACACCGAGAGGAGAAACACCACACACAACCCTCGCCGAGATAACACACACCGTCACTCGGAACACACCGAGAGGACAAACACCACACACAACCCTCGCTGAGGTAACACACACCGTCACTCAGAACACACCGAGAGGAGAAACACCACACACACCCCTCACTGAGATAACACACACCGTCACTCGGAACACACCCCTCACTGAGATAACACACACCGTCACTCGGAACACACCGAGAGGAGAAACACCACACACGACCCTCGCTGAGATAACACACACCGTCAATCGGAACACACCGAGAGGAAAACACCACACACGACCCTCGCTGAGATAACACACACCGTCACTCGGAACACACCGAGAGGAAAAACACCACACACACCCCTCACTGAGATAACACACACCGACACTCGGAACACACCGAGAGGAGAAACACCACACACAACCCTCACTGAGATAACACACACCGTCACTCGGAACACACAGAGAGGAGAAACACCACACACGACCCTCACTGAGATAACACACACTGTCACTCAGAACACACCGAGAGGAGAAACACCACACACACCCCTCACTGAGATAACACACACACTCAATCGGAACACACCGAGAGGAGAAAAACCACACACAACCCTCACCGAAATAACACACACCGTCACTCGGAACACACCGAGAGGAGAAACACCACACACGACCCTCACTGAGATAACACACACCGTCACTCGGAACACACCGAGAGGAGAAACACCACACACGACCCTCACTGAGATAACACACACCGTCACTCGGAACACACCGAGAGGAGAAACACCACACACGACCCTCACCGAGATAACACACACCGTCACTCGGAACACACCGAGAGGAGATAACACACACCGTCACTCAGAACACACCGAGGGGAGAAACACCACACACGACCCTCGCTGAGATAACAAACACCGTCACTCCGAACACACCGAGAGGAGAAACACCACACACGACCCTCACTGAGATAACACACACCGTCACTCGGAACACACCGAGAGGAGAAACACCACACACGATCCTCACTGAGATAACACACACCGTCACTCGGAACACACCGAGAGGAGAAACACCACACACGATCCTCACTGAGATAACACACACCGTCACTCGAAACACACCGAGAGGAGAAACACCCCACACGACCCTCACTGAGATAACACACACCGTCACTCAGAACACACCAAGAGGAGAAACACCACACATGACCCTCACTGAGATAACACACACCGTCACTCAGAACACACCGAGAGGAGAAACACCACACACACCCCTCACTGAGATAACACACACACTCAATCAGAACACACCGAGAGGAGAAACACCACACACAACCCTCACTGAGATAACACACACCGTCACTCGGAACACACCGAGAGGAGAAACACCACACACAACCCTCACTGAGATAACACACACCGTCACTCGGAACACACCGAGAGGAGAAACACCACACACAACCCTCGCTGAGATAACACACACACCGTCACTCGGAAAACACAGAGAGGAGAAACACCACACACAACCCTCACTGAGATAACACACACCGTCACTCGGAACACACCGAGAGGAGAAACACCACACACGACCCTCACTGAGATAACACACACCGTCCCTCGAAACACACCGAGAGGAGAAACACCACACACACCTCTCACTGAGATAACACACACACTCAATCAGAACACACCGAGAGGAGCAACACCACACACACCCCTCACTGAGATAACACACACACACTCAATCGGAACACACCGAGAGGAGAAACACCACACACAACCCTCACTGAGATAACACACACCGTCACTCGGAACACACCGAGAGGAGATAACACACACCGTCACTCAGAACACACCGAGGGGAGAAACACCAAACACGACCCTCGCTGAGATAACACACACCATCACTCAGAACACACCGAGAGGAGAAACACCACACACGACCCTCACCGAGATAACACACACCGTCACTCGGAACACACCGAGAGGAGATAACACACACCGTCACTCAGAACACACCGAGGGGAGAAACACCAAACACGACCCTCGCTGAGATAACACACACCGTCACTCAGAACACACCGAGAGGAGAAACACCACACACAACCCTCGCTGAGATAACACACACCGTCACTCAGAACACACCGAGAGGAGAAACACCACACACAACCCTCGCCGAGATAACACACACCGTCACTCGGAACACACCGAGAGGACAAACACCACACACAACCCTCGCTGAGATAACACACACCGTCACTCAGAACACACCGAGAGGAGAAACACCACACACACCCCTCACTGAGATAACACACACCGTCACTCGGAACACACCGAGAGGAAAAACACCACACACGACCCTCGCTGAGATAACACACACCGTCACTCGGAACACACCGAGAGGACAAACACCACACACAACCCTCGCTGAGATAACACACACCGTCACTCAGAACACACCGAGAGGAGAAACACCACACACAACCCTCGCTGAAATAACACACACCGTCACTCAGAACACACCGAGAGGAGAAACACCACACACACCCCTCACTGAGATAACACACACCGTCACTCGGAACACACCCCTCACTGAGATAACACACACCGTCACTCGGAACACACCGAGAGGAGAAACACCACACACGACCCTCGCTGAGATAACACACACCGTCACTCGGAACACACCGAGAGGAAAAACACCACACACGACCCTCGCTGAGATAACACACACCGTCACTCGGAACACACCAAGAGGAAAAACACCACACACACCCCTCACTGAGATAACACACACCGACACTCGGAACACACCGAGAGGAGAAACACCACACACAACCCTCACTGAGATAACACACACCGTCACTCGGAACACACAGAGAGGAGAAACACCACACACGACCCTCACTGAGATAACACACACTGTCACTCAGAACACACCGAGAGGAGAAACACCACACACACCTCACTGAGATAACACACACACTCAATCGGAACACACCGAGAGGAGAAAAACCACACACAACCCTCACCGAAATAACACACACCGTCACTCGGAACACACCGAGAGGAGAAACACCACACACGACCCTCACTGAGATAACACACACCGTCACTCGGAACACACCGAGAGGAGAAACACCAAACACGACCCTCGCTGAGATAACACACACCGAGAGGAGAAACACCACACACGACCCTCGCTGAGATAACACCCACCGTCACTCGGAACACACCGAGAGGAAAAACACCACACACGACCCTCGCTGAGATAACACACACCGTCACTCGGAACACACCGAGAGGAGAAACACCACACACAACCCTCGCTGAGATAACACACACCGTCACTCGGAACACACCGAGAGGAGAAACACCACACACGACCCTCACTGAGATAACACACACCGTCACTCGGAACACACCGAGAGGAGAAACACCCCACACGACCCTCACTGAGATAACACACACCGTCACTCGGAACACACCGAGAGGAGAAACACCACACACGACCCTCACTGAGATAACACACACCGTCACTCGGAACACACCGAGAGGAGAAACACCACACACAACCCTCGCTGAGATAACACACACCGTCACTCGGAACACACCGAGAGGAGAAACACCACACACAACCCTCACTGAGATAACACACACCGTCACTCGGAACACACCGAGAGGAGAAACACCAAATACAACCCTCACTGATATAACACACACCGTCACCCGGAACACACCGAGAGGAGAAACACCACACACAACCCTCGCTGAGATAACACACACCGTCACTCGGAACACACCGAGAGGTGAAACAACACACAAAACCCCTTACTGAGATAACACACACCGTCACTCGGAACACACCGAGAGGAGAAACACCACACACAACCCTCACTGAGATAACACACACTGTCACTCAGAACACACCGAGAGGAGAAACACCACACACACCCCTCACTGAGATAACACACACACTCAATCGGAAACACACCGAGAGGAGAAAAACCACACACAACCCTCACCGAAATAACACACACCGTCACTCGGAACACACCGAGAGGAGAAACACCACACACGACCCTCACTGAGATAACACACACCGTCACTCGGAACACACCGAGAGGAGAAACACCAAACACGACCCTCGCTGAGATAACACACACCGAGAGGAGAAACACCACACACGACCCTCGCTGAGATAACACCCACCGTCACTCGGAACACACCGAGAGGAAAAACACCACACACGACCCTCGCTGAGATAACACACACCGTCACTCGGAACACACCGAGAGGAGAAACACCACACACAACCCTCGCTGAGATAACACACACCGTCACTCGGAACACACCGAGAGGAGAAACACCACACACAACCCTCACTGAGATAACACACACCGTCACTCGGAACACACCGAGAGGAGAAACACCACACACAACCCTCGCTGAGATAACACACACCGACACTCGGAACACACCGAGAGGAGAAACACCACACACAACCCTCACTGAGATAACACACACCGTCACTCGGAACACACAGAGAGGAGAAACACCACACACGACCCTCACTGAGATAACACACACTGTCACTCAGAACACACCGAGAGGAGAAACACCACACACACCCCTCACTGAGATAACACACACACTCAATCGGAACACACCGAGAGGAGAAAAACCACACACAACCCTCACCGAAATAACACACACCGTCACTCGGAACACACCGAGAGGAGAAACACCACACACGACCCTCACTGAGATAACACACACCGTCACTCGGAACACACCGAGAGGAGAAACACCAAACACGACCCTCGCTGAGATAACACACACCGAGAGGAGAAACACCACACACGACCCTCGCTGAGATAACACCCACCGTCACTCGGAACACACCGAGAGGAAAAACACCACACACGACCCTCGCTGAGATAACACACACCGTCACTCGGAACACACCGAGAGGAGAAACACCACACACAACCCTCGCTGAGATAACACACACCGTCACTCGGAACACACCGAGAGGAGAAACACCACACACAACCCTCACTGAGATAACACACACCGTCACTCGGAACACACCGAGAGGAGAAACACCACACACAACCCTCGCTGAGATAACACACACCGTCACTCGGAACACACCGAGAGGAGAAACACCACACACAACCCTCACTGAGATAACACACACCGTCACTCGGAACACACACAACCCTCGCTGAGATAACACACACCGTCACTCGGAACACACAGAGAGGAAAAACACTAGCATCAAACAATTCAGTCTACAATTCACCGTGTCTCACGGCTCACGCATGGGTTTCACAGTCAAAAACCATATGCCTCGCTGTACGCCACACCTGCACTAATTAACCCCAGTGTTAAATAGACCTGTGGCAGAAACAGCGCCATCCCATTCCATTACTCAGAATGGCTCCAACACAACCGGCCCCTAATTGTTCATGGCACTTCAGGACATAACAATTATAAACATTCATGTATGGAGACATTCATACAACAAAAAACATTTTGTAACAAAAATAATAATCAAACAAATAAACCCCTCCTTTGGTGTATGCGTTTACTTTTATATTGACTGCTCTACCAATAGTCCTAGTTTTGTAACTGGTCTTTCAATTACATTTGTTTTGGTTTTGATTTGCACAGATCTAACTAGGCCTGATTTGTCTGGAAAGCATTTAATAATCCTTCCAATTATCCAAGAATTTCGGGGTGCTGTAGTATCTGCAATAAAAACAATATCTCCTGCTGTAAGATTACGTTTTGTTTTGTTCCACTTTTGTCTTTTCTGTAGAGCAACAAGATACTCTTTTGTCCACCTCTTCCAGAATAAATCTGAAAGATACTGAGCCTGTTTCCATCTTCGTCTTACGTATTGGTCCTTTTCATCAAACAGACCTGGAGGCAAAACTGGCTTCCTTTTCAAAGTAAGAAGATGATTAGGTGTTAGTGGCTCTAAATCGTTAGGATCCTCAGAAACTCTCGTAAGTGGTCTATCATTTAAGATTGCTTCAGCTTCGCATAAGACTGTAACTAAGGTTTCATCGGTTAAAGTCTGTAGATGTAACACAGATACCAAGACCTTCCTGACCAGTCTGATCATGCTTTCCCAAGCACCGCTATGATGGGAAGCTGCAGATGGGTTGAACGTCCACTTGATGTTATCATGAATTCGAGCTTTCTCAATTGATTTGTGGTTTAATTCTGCAATTGCTCTTTTTAGTTCCTTTTCTGCACCTGTGAAATTTGTGCCATTGTCAGAGCGAAAGTGTGCTACAGGTCCTCTTCTGCATATGAATCGACGAATAGCACTGATACAGGAGTCTGTGTCTAAGGAGTGTGCCACTTCTAAATGAATAGCCCTGCTAAGCATACATGTAAAGATAACCCCATAGCGTTTCACATAAGAACGTCCTTGTTTTACCTCAATGGGCCCAAAATAGTCCACTCCCACGTTAGTAAATGGAGGTAAGTCTGGAGTAATCCTTTCTTTGGGCAGATCAGCCATTTTTTGATTGCACAATTTTCCTTGGTGACGTCTGCAGAAAGCACAATTTGACAAGATTTTCCTTGCTGCTGCATTGACATGAGTGACCCAGAATTTTCAATTTGGAAAGGATATAATTTCTCCCACCGTGCCTTGTCTGTTCATGAATATTTTTAAGAATTAACATGGAGATGTGCTGATCTTTACACAGGATGACTGGATGTTTGCTCTCTTCGGGCATTGCAATCCTGGACAATCTTCCACCAACTCTTACCAGTCCATCCTCAAGAACAGGATTAAGCTTGTAGATAGGGCTACACCCTTTTACAGGTTTTCCTGTAGTTAGTGCACAAATCTTGGTGTCAAATCTTTCTCTATGACAGAACTGAAGGATAGTTTTTACTGCTGCTAATAGATCCTCAGTTGATACACGTTCACGTTTCAATGACTTTCTGACTTCCAATATTTTCTTGTTAACATCAAGATTAGGCATTCCATCTCTCACAAGTTGCTTCCTTCTTTGACTCAACTCCAATAGAGTCTTTTTTACCTCGAGTAACCATGCAACTGCGACCTTCAACCTTTTCCAGTCAGAGAAATAGGTAATGAGTTGGCTGGTCGCATTATCCTCTTGAATGGTTATTGTGTTTGTAGAGATCTCCATTTTGACCTCTGGATCATCCTCCTTCAATGTGGGCTCTACTTCATACTGTAACCATGTTTCTCTTGCTCTCCACAGGAATTCTGGACCTGATAGCCACGTTTTGCTGTTCAGAAGCTTATGGACTGTCAGTCCTCTAGATGCGTCATCTGCAGGATTTTTTTTTGTGTGAACATACCGCCACTGTGCTGGGTCTGAATCTTCCCTAATGATGGCTATTCTGTTGGCCACAAATGTTCTAAATCTTTTGTTTTCATTGATGATGTATTTCAAGACTGTACTACTATCAGTCCAGAAACAGGATTCTGTCAAAGAAAGCTGTAACTCTGATTTTACCATCTTGTCCACCCGAACAGCCAAAACAGCAGCAGTGAGTTCCAAACGAGGAATGGTTACAGGTTTAAGAGGTGCCACTCTGGACTTTCCAAGAAGAAATGAAACATGAACTTGACCTGCTTTGTTCTGTAACCTCAGGTAAGTTACCGTGCCATATCCCCTTTCGCTGGCATCAGCAAAGTGATGTAACTGGGCATGGACTGGTGTTCCAAAGTCGTGTGGTTTCAAGCACCTACTCACTCTGAACTCTGAGATCTCTTTCAGGTCAGTTAACCACTTTATCCATTGCTGTTTTAATGTTTGTGGAATTTCTTCATCCCAGCCATAATTCCTTCCGCACAATTCTTGTAATATGTGCTTAGCTGGAAGAAGGACTGGCACAACATACCCTAAGGGATCGTACACTGAACTAGTGACCGATAGAATCCCTCGTCGTGTTTGCATCCGTTCTTCGCAGTTCACATGGAAGTTAAACTTGTCATTTTCCAGACACCAATGTAGCCCCAATGCTCTTTCAACTGGAAGTTGGTCTATGTCCAAATTGAGTTCACTCACAGTTTTAGAATGTTCTTTCTCAGGAATTGTTTCAAGGACTTTGCGACTGTTACTTATCCATTGTGTAAGATGAAACCCTCCTTTCTGGCAAAGGTCAGCCAGGTCATGGATGATCTTTACTGATTTCTGCACAGACGGTGAGCTGTTCAGACAATCGTCCACATAGAAATTTCTATGTACTGTGTCAATTACTTCATCTGAATAACTCTTCCGATTGTCGTCTGCAGTCTTCCTTAAAGCATAACATGCACAACTAGGCGACGACACAGCTCCAAAGAGATGTACAGTCATTCTGTATTCTTCTACTTGCTTGCACAGATCTCCATTAGGCTACCACAGGAACCGTAGAAAGTCTTTGTCTTCCTCAGCCACTATAACTTGATAGAACATAGATTTCACATCAGACATAAAAGCAACTGGTTCTTGCCTGAATCGTAGAAAGACTCCTATTAAGGAACTTGTGAGGTTCGGACCCTGCAGAAGTTGTTAATTCAGAGAAGTTCCTTTAAACTTAGCTCCACAATCGAAAACAACTCGCAACTTGCCCTTTCGTGAGTGATATACTCCATGATGAGGAATATAGAACAGGTTATCTTCTCCACAACGCAATTCCTCCTGTGGTACTATTTCTGCATAGCCACTACTGATGACATTTTCAAGAAAGCTTGTGTATTCTTGATGGAACTTCTCATTTCTTTCCATTTTCCTTTTTAGTCCAATGAGGCGCTGTTGAGCAATACAACGATTGTTTGGCAGAGTAACCTCTTTGGCTTTGAATGGCAACTTTAAACTGTAATGTCCGTCCTTTAACTTTACAGATTTGTCCATTATTTCAATAAATCTTGCCTCTTGCCTTGACATTTCTTCTTTGTCGTCTGTGATTTTTTCATTGAAGTCACTTTGGTACTGCTTCTCCAATAGCAGCTGAATTGATTCTACAGATAATCGGTTTACAGTAACAGTAGGATAACCAATTTCATTCATGTTGTCTTTGGAATCCTTTCCTAAGCCATTGATCACCCACCCTAATAGGGTTTTAACAGCAAAGGGACCCTCACCTTGGCTATTCACAATGTCCCATGGTTCTAGCAACTTTGAAGCATTAATACCTATTAATAACTCCACGTTAACATCAATTTCAGGGATTTCTATGTGACCAAGGTAAGGCCACGGAGTAATGTCCTCTTGTTTTATGATGTTTGCTGTATCAACTGGCATCGTTCTCTGTGTGTAAACATCTGGAAGACTGTAGTACCTTGTTCCATTAAGGCTTGCTACTTCAAGTCCATTTACAATGTAGGTTGACACTGATGTTTTTGGGCTCATCGTTAACAAACATATTTTTGAATTTGTCCCAGTGAGATTAAGTCTACGCATAAGAGCTTCAGAGCAGAATGTGGATGTTGAGCCATTGTCCAGAAAAGCATAAGTCTGAATGACCTTGTTGCCCTTTTGTGCTTTTACCTGGACTGGGAGGATGGAGAGCATTCCACTACTACCGGCCCCGGTCTGGCTCCCAAATGTCTGAGCTGACACAAGTGTATGGTTTACAGCTGGTTTAGGTTCATAGATGTTGCCGCTGATGTTCATCGATTTGTCTTCTTGTTTGACGTAAACGTGTAAAGCTGTTGGATGGCTCTGTTTGCATTTTTTACAGGTTTTACGCTTATCGCAATTTTTGCTTAAATGCCCAATGTTGAGACACCCAAAACATACCCCTTTTTCCTTTAAGAAGTTGATCTTTTCACGATGTTTGTTCTTTGCAAATCGTTGACACTCATCCATACTGTGATCTTGTAAACAGAATAAACAATTGATGCTGATGTTGTGGTCTCTTGGTTTACCTTCTTGTGTGTCCTTGTGTTGCACTTTGCTAACAGCACAGACGTTTGTAGCAAAGTTATCTCGCTTCAACTTAGACTTGGCTGTATACACATCCCTTCTAACCTGCTTTTCTCTTTCAGTAGTTTGAATATCACCAAAAATAGGATCAGACAAGATTTTGACTTGATATTCCACAAATTGTACAACGTCTTTAAAGTTAGGTCTGCAGAGGTGTCGCTCCCGAATATCACATGCAGAACTTCTAAATTTTTCCCTCAATTTAAAAGGAAGTTTTGAAACAATAATTTTGAGGTTAGCCGGCAAGTCCAGCTCTTTCATGTCCTCCAAATCTGACATTGCATTATAGCATCCGCGTAAAAATAATGCATAATCCTGTAGTAACAAAACACTTTCAGGCTTCACCACAGGCCAGTTGAGAACCTTTTCCATATATGCTGCTGTAATCTTGGTTTCATTACCGAAGTGTTCACGTAGGAGAGCTTTAGCTGTTTCAAAGCCTCTCTCCGCACTCATGTGTAAACAGCTTTGCACAAGGTCGTGAGGGCGCCCCCTGGTGTACCTTTCTAAAAAATACATGCAATCACCTTTAGATGCAGCTTTCTCCTCCACACAATGCTTAAAGGCTTGCATGAACATTTCGAACTTCAGTGGATCACCTTCAAAAACAGGTATTTGTCTTGGCGGCAGTTGGCTTGCTTTGTGTTGTTGTAAGAGCAGCTCGGATATTTAATTTTGCCTTTGCAAAATCTGTTGTGTAGAATTGTCATCAACTGCATGTGCAACATTAGCAGTGGATCTTGCAACTGCAACAGGTAAATTTTTACTACTCATCAATCTGGTAGATTTCTCAAACTTTACATCCGAAATGTCAGATTTTTCTTTCAATTTTTGCTTCTCAAAGTAAGATTCCATACCATCCTGATCTGAAAATGTTTGCAGTACTGTCAACTCTGCATCTGAGGCTTCAATCTCAGCATCCATTTCCACTTGTTCCAGTTTTTTACGTATTGACTCCGCCTCCTCTTCCAATTCATGCTTCTTTTTTAATGCTGCTGCACGTGCTATGAGTGCAGCTTTCTTGGCTTTTGCTTGTGCATGTGCAACTTCCAATGCAACTTTGCTTGATCGACTTGATCTTTCACTGGTGCGGCTTTTAGTGCATGATGATGTTTCAACATTTGATACACTGTCCGTTGGCTTTTTATCATCCACAAGGGAAACAGTTTCAGTAGTACCATTTGTACTCTTGAAATGATTTTCTACACACTGGCAAAATTCATTCACACTTCAAAGCTTTGCTTTGAACCAGGTTTCATGCTTTTCTTTTTCATCCGCAGGTAGCAACTCAAGCAGCTTGTTATGTGCAACTTTTGCTTCTTTAATCAAGGCTTGATATTTGCTGAAGCTACTTTTTATTTCAGTTTTATAACCAGACTGACATATTAAACCCTGAACAGTTTGTTTTACGTTGGCAGCTTTACTTAATTTAGATTTTCTTAACGTCTCTAGGTCACTTAGTTTAGAAAGCAGTGCTTTGGCTGTCAGTTTTATAGATCTTTTCCTCACAGAGGCTTCATCCTCATTAACCTTTTGTAAGTCAGCTGAAACCACATTTGTTACCTCAGTACTTTGACTATTTTCATCCATTTTACCTCGTTTTTAAATCAACAACCCAAAAACAACAGCAATATTTCAAAATATCATGGAAACGTTTTTTTTTTAAACACAAATGTCTCTTATTTCAAGTCCTCGTTTGAAAATGTCAAGTTCAATAAATCAAATGTCAATGCATGTTCTTGTCACTCTTGCCGTTTACACTTTAGTAACTGCAGGCAGTTCTGGTTCATGTATCTTTTTACGTGTGTGTTATCTGCTCATACCTCATTTACTCGTGCAGGTCCAACAGAACTTTCCCTTTCACTTGGTGATGTGTCCAATACTCACTGACCAATGCGAAAACGCTCACCAACATCCGTCGTGACCGTGCCCGGACCGCCACACCATCCACTGTGAGGCTCAAAGCGTTTTAATCCGTCATCCGCTACCGATCACCGCTCATCCGTCACCGACCTCCGCCCATCATCACTGCGTGGCTGCCTCACTGTCCAGTGTGAGACCCGCTGCGCCCGTAGTATAGGCCTACTATATCCAATGCACGCGCCAGCGTTTCCACTCAGCCGATCGCCGTCAAAGACAAGGTGCTCACACCGCTCCAGGATCGTGTCGTTAAAACTTGATCAGTCTTTTTCTCTTACAGAGGTGGTTTTTGACTAATTGTTGGCGCACATTTAAGTCGTTTTTGCACGCGTGTTTACCGGCGTGCTGTTTCCTTGTAGCCTAAAATATAAATTATACACTTTCAAAAATGTGAACTTAAAGTAGGATATATCAATCCATTTAATAAAATAACAAAAAAACATAAACAATTCAGTCTACAATTCGCCGTGTCTCACGGCTCACGCATGGGTTTCACGGTCAAAAACCATATGCCTCGCTGTACGCCACACCTGCACTAATTAACCCCAGTGTTAAATAGACCTGTGGCAGAAACAGCGCCATCCCATTCCATTACTCAGAATGGCTCCAACAACAAGTACATACTTTAATTCGAACAAATAATTTTCAGGGCTAATCCTGAAATTGCAATCAGCAGTTTGAAATCTCTTCTGTTTTGAATGTGTGCTTCACAGTTTTGACAGCAGTGTGTTAGCATTTGAACAAAGTGCTGTAAATCCACAGTGTTGTGCAGGTTGTGGTTAAAGTCGTGGGATAAGTGTGCAGAGTTTTGAAAACTGTGTTCAAGCAATGAAAAACGAATTAGAGTTTGGTCCACATGAACTGCTGCTGTGCAGACTGTAGTTAGAGTTTTGCACATGTGACTCCAGTTGTGCTCACTGTAGTTTAGCAATCAAAAAAAACTGTAAACACTGCAGTCTTTTGTTTAAAATGTTTTTACTCAGTTCCACAGAGTCTATGTTTTCACAACCAAAAAATGAAATACTGATTTCAAAATCATTACACTACAGTAGTATATTTTACAGTACAGTAAATTCAGTTAAATCAAAACAAACAATACACTATTGTAAACACAGAAAAACACAATTGTGCAGAAGTGGGCTTATGGATCCTCTCGTCTTTTGGGGTCTGGCCACAGGATCTCATCAACATCACAAGCAATGTCTTCTCTCACTAAGCATCAGGGAAAATATCCCCTTGTGTGTCGAATCCATCCCTGGATAGACCTCACCTCACTGTCTCCGAAGGCCTGTTCCATTGCCTGCAGAAGAGGCATACGGGCATGTGGATGGCGGTCATATATGCGCCATCTCAATGTGGAAAAATAATTCCTCTATAGGATTTAGATTTACATTTAGAAATGGTGAGTAAGGGGGCAAGTACAGAACTTCAAAGTGATCATGTTTGGTGAACCAGTTCTGGCAACAACAAACCTGGGATGCTCTGCTCCATCCTGTCCAAATGCATCATGAAGTGCATCTAGAAATGTGATGTGTTGCGCATTATAGGGACCCAGCTTGGCATGATGGTGCAGTATTTTTCTCACACACTAAATGAAATGCTTGATCTTCATCATCACATTATTAGCACAGCAGAAGTCTTCTCTTGCAAATGTTTTAAGACTTTTTCATTTGTTTCACAGCTGATAGAAAGTACTTACCTAATTATAAATCTCTATGCACCTGTGTGAAACTCATTTGCACAACTCTTCAATCAGCAATCAGGCATCATCCATCTATAAAAGATGCCACCTCTGTGTTGCTATTTGCAAGCATGGATCAAAGAGGCCATAGGCACGGAAGGAGAGTAAGAGGCCATGGCAGAGGGGCCCGAGGAAGAGGAGTGTGTGCTGGAGGAGCAGCAGCAAAAGGACAAAATCCAGCTCAAGTTTCAAATGAAATTCGGGCAACAATCACTGACCATCTCATAATCATGGCTCGTCCATTAGAGAGGCTGGGCAAAGGGTCCAGTCCATTCTGAGTCGGAGCACTGTGGCATCTATTGTCAGGCTTTTTCGGAATGAGAACAGGTAATTCACAGTGTTACTGTAATGTATACCACTGTGTATTTCAGCTTTACTGTATTGTATTGCCCTGTTAACAGAACAAACTGTCTACAGTAATGAAGATGTTTTATCAATCCCATTTATGTGACTGTCATACAGTAATGTCAATTTTGACATGCTTTTTGCTTTTACTTTATAGAATCCACACATTGCCACACACCGGTGGCAGAGGAAAGATATTTAGTATTGAACAGGAGTCTGCCATTGTAGATATGGTAGTGGCAAACAATGCAATCAGACTGCGTGAAATCCAGGCAGCAGTAATTGCAGATCAGGGAGCATTTCGAAATATAAACCGTGTAAGTTTGGCAACTATAGATTGAGTCCTTAAACGAAACCATGTCAGAATGAAGCAGCTGTACAGAGTTCCATTTCAAAGAAACTCTGACATTGTAAAGGCGGCACGATTACAGTATGTGCAGGTACAGATTTTTTACTGTAATACCTTGTCTACCATACACTGTAAAAAAGAAAAGTTTTTTCACAGAAATATACTGTATTTTACAGATATTTTCTGCTTTTTTAACATTACGTGTAAATGTAATTAAAATACAGAAAAAAACTTTTATTAAAAACATTAACCATAAAATAAAAGTAATAATCTTTAAATTCATATAATGAGAAATTATAGTTTTTTTTACAGGATTATTCTTTTGTTTAATTGGCTTGAATGTGAAATTACATGAAATTCTATGTAAAAAGACAAAAAAATTTGCATATTTAAAATTAAGACAACTATGTGTTTTTTTACTGTGAAACCTTAAATTTAAGGTAAATGCATGTAAAAAAACAATCGTAAAAAAAACGGTAGAAAGTCTGGCAGCAAAGTTGCCAAACACTTACCGTCAAATTACAGTAAAAAACCTTACGTTATTCTACGGAATAATTCTGTTTTTTTAAATGCAGATATTTCCTGTAAACATTTTCTGTATTTTTACAGTTCCACTGCTGAAGAATGAAAAGAAAATCTCATTAAAAAATGTCTGTAGAATGTTAAACAAATGAATAAATCTGCATAGAAACTGGAAATTATTGCAGAAATACCTTAAAATTATACAATTAAAGTCTTCTGTTTTTACACAGTATTCTTTGGTAAATTCATAACATAATCAATTACATCCACAATAATTCCCCGTCAAAGTACAGATTTTTAGATGTAAAACACACAAAAAATTACATAACATTACTTAAAATACCATATTTTAAAAGCTTTAGGTTTTTATTTTATGGGATTATCAAATCTATTAATATTAAATTCCTGTTAAATTTAGTTTTTGAACTGTAGAAAAAATAAGATCACATTATAATAGCTTGCAAAGCCATATTTTTTTTTATAGTCATTACTTCATATAAACAATATTTGACAGTAATTACAAGCATTTATCCAATATATCTACATAACTTTTCCCATTAATGTATGGGGTTTACTTTGAATAAACATACTTTTATAGTAATTAAAAGCAACTATCCAATATATCTACAGACTGTTCTCATTAATGAATGAGGTTAACTGTTGTATAAACATTGTTTTATAGTAATTAAAAGCAACTATCCAATACATTTACAGACTTTCCCTATTAATGTATGGGGTTTACTTTGAATGAACATACTTTTATAGTAATTACAAGCATTTATTTACGTACTTTTCCCATTAATGTATAGCTTTACTTTAAATAAACCTGACTTTTATAGTAATTAAACGCAACTATCCAATTTATATACATTCTTCTCCCATTAATGTATAGGGTTACTTTATATAAACATTGTTTTATAATACTTAAAAACAACTATCCAATATATCTAAATATTGTTTCCATTAGTTCATGGAGTCCACTTTATATAAAAAATGTTTATAGTAATTAAAAGCAATTATCCAATACATTTACATACCTTTCCCATTTATTTATGGAGTTCACTTATATAAACTTTGTTTTATAATACTTAAAAGCAACTATCCAATATATCTACATACTTTTCCCAATAATTCAGAGTTCACTTTATATAAACTGTGTTTTAATTTAAAGCAGCTATCCGATATATCTACAGACTTCTTCTATTAATGTATGGAGTTTACATACATTGTTTTATAGTAAATAACAGAAACTATCCAATATATCTACAGACTTCTCCCATTAATGTAAGAGGTATACTTTCCAAAAGCATTTTTGATAGTAATTAAAATTAACGATCCAAGATATACATGTCAGACACTCTTCAGAGGAATATTTGTTCTGCAGTGTATACATAGGTTCATTTCAGCTTTTTCAATTTGGTCTCATATGTTCTGTGTTGGTGTTGTAATTGCTGTCAAACTATCTCTGAATGAAAATTCTAGAACTAAGTCTTGTATTTAGCTTGTAATTTTGCAGTTATTTGAAGAGGGCTTAACAAAGGGCACTGAGACGGGTAAAACCAGTTGTACTTGTTGAAGCACTGTATAAGGCTAAAGCGTTTTCCTGTTCAGTTGGCCCAATATGATTCTAATAGAACGGCAATATGTCAGTTTATTGTAACAACAACAATATTCCCATTGTGTGAATGCATAAATATGTCATGCAAACAAAGAAAAAGATTCTGAATTTTTACAGAATTTATTTTAATAGGCACAGCAAACATTTCTCATAAAAGTAAGTGCCTTTTTCACATGAAGAATAATAACAAATACTGAACTACAACAACTGAGTGGACTCATTTCTTTTTAAAACATTTTTCCCCAAAACAGAGGTCCTGTGAGAGTCCTGGATACTTTTAAACCAAACCTCCAAAATAAGCCTACTTCTTGATGATAAAACAATAGTAAAGAATTAAAACCTTTAAAACTTGTTAGCACACAGCTTAAAAACCTCAAAGGTGAATCAAATGTGTGCAATATTAACATTTTAACAAATGAACATATTAACAAAATGTTTACATTGATAATCATGAACACTTTCTTGCTTTTATCACAATTCCTCCAGTCCTGCTGTATCTGGATTCTCTATAATATACAAAAACAGAAAGATAAGGGACACAGTAACTTAGCAAAAAATATCAATAAAAGACAAATTGAGCAATGGCTTGTTACCTTGACAACTAAAGTCATCATTATAAACAGAACTACTGTTAAGAGTAAGTGCGATTAGGTGCGTAAAACGTAAAGCTTAGCTAGTGTTATAAAAAATAGCATAACAGCATTTGCTAATCTGATGAAGGTCACAAAATGCTCACACAGATATATAGATATCACAGAAAATTTGAATATCGTGGTGACACATATATACGTGTGTGTATGTATGTATGTATATATATATATATATACACACACACACGCATATATATATATATATATATTTTGGCTTGGATGCAGCTGCTCGGCCATGGAAACCCATAGCATGAAGCTCTCTATGCACTTTTTTTCAGCAAATCCAAAGGCCACACGACGTTTGAAGGTCTGTAGCTATACTGCAGAAAGTTGGCGACTTCTGCACACTGTGCGCCTCAACATTCTCTGACCCCGCTCTGTGATTTTATGTTCATTTTACGAATGGACTTATTGGAAATGGTGGCAACCTATCACGGTAGGGGTGGGAGACAAGGACAAAATATCATATCACGATTTCTTTCAGGCAGGATCACGATTCACGACCTTATCACAATTCATCACGACTATTTTGCAAGTGATTGTATTGGATTAATAAAGTAGGGTTAACTTTCTCTTTTAAACCAATGTAGCTTAATGATTCATTTAATCAACAAAGAACTGATTCATTTTGTTCTTATAACATTTGTATCTAAATGTTTTGATTCATTTTCCCATGAAAGAATGTGCTTTGCTTCTGCATATTTAAAAACACAAAGACAGGGAGGGACGTGTTGCAAATATTGATAGTCGTTTACAGTAGCTAATAGCGCTGCTGTGCGTTAGGGAGTTGAGGCAGAGCAGCCAGGGGACACGGGGAAATTTAATGTCAATTTTATGATGCCCAACAGTTGCAGTTTGTCCTTTGTAGACAGCGGAGAGCGCAGGCAAGGCAGCTGACTTGCGATGTTGACAGAGCAGTTGTCAACTGAGTGTATGAGCCATAGAACTAAAACCGATAGATTGTAACGATCTCTCTGAAAAGGAAGATCGTCATTTTAATCGTTCACGATCAAATATCGTAACATCGCCCCCACTCCTATATCACGGTACCACTCTTGAATTCCATGAGCTCCTGAGAGCGACCCATTCTGTCACAAATGTTTGTAGAAGCAGTCTGCATGCCTAGCTTCTTGATTTTATACACATGTGGCCATGGAAGTGATTGGAACACCTGAATTCAATGATTCAGACGGGTGTCCTAAAACTTTTACCAATATAGTGTACATATACATACGTATACACACACACACACACACACATATATTTATAAATATATGTATAAATGGCAAATGCCAGGTAAAAAGGTCTTCATCCCACTCCTTATTGAATTTGTGATTAGGGGACATGAAATAAATAAACTAAAAGTAATCAGTGAATTAACATGAAAATTATTGAACAACTCACCATTCACTCCATCCAGTCACGCTCTGAAATCTTTGAGATGAGTGACAGGACCTTGGGATTGACTGCAAGACACTTCTTCTTGGCTTGTTTCTGTACTTTTGAGCCCTTGTCCGGATTGATCTTGAACATGCATCTGTAAAGGAGTGAAAAATAAAAGGCTTGACATCGTTGTCAAATGGTGTACATTTTCACAATTCATTCTCAAACTGGAATTGGTGGACGCCTAGCTGCACTTAATGTATGTCCCTCTAGATGATGGGCATAGCAACAGTATCTTGAAGTGGTGTGCTTTATCTGCAAATAGGCCATCAGAACCACCCTCTCACAAGTTAAAATGCTCATTTACTAGGGGTGTGACAAGGCACTTAACCCACGAGATGATATTTG
This sequence comes from Carassius carassius, assembly GCF_963082965.1. Taxonomy (NCBI): domain Eukaryota; kingdom Metazoa; phylum Chordata; class Actinopteri; order Cypriniformes; family Cyprinidae; genus Carassius; species Carassius carassius. The sequence continues at coordinate 33,478,364 of NC_081772.1, forward strand.
AGATTGTGTTCACAAGATCAAGACGAGATTTAAAAAATCGTTAGAAATCTTGAAGGCGGAATTATATGAAAAATTTGAAAATATTTAACACTTTATTTCCTGCATTCTGATGTTTTTTTTTATGTGAAGAGATAAACAAATTTCAGGTGGCAGATGACAATTCAAAATCTATAGCCTAACAATAAAGTAACGTGGGTTCATTGTGCAAAAACTATTTGCCTTGTGCTATTACTTTCCCCATATTCTTGGCTATTGTAATGCAATTATCTAACATTACTGTATTATATGCTGTTGAATATATTTGGTCAGCTGTTATAAATTGCATTTCAAATATATCAATTCCTGTAATAATTCTTTATACATTTTCTGTGATAATTATTAATCAGGATGAGATGAGTGTTCTACAGCACTTTGTAACTCCTCGTCTGTGTATTCTGGCTCAAAACTATATGGTTTTGGATCTTGGTTTGATACACAGTAAAATTCCTCTGAGTCTGACAATTCCTCAAAGTCAGCCATGATCACGAGTCACGTCTAGCTAGTTAGTCACGTTTGTTTTGTTTACGGAACCATCAACAGGGCGTCTCGGGTGCTGCGCTAATCACTCCGCCCAAGTAACGTTAGCTGTGCTCCTACGCCTAGTGAGAATATAGTTCCCAGTATTTATATGATTAAAATGGTCTCTGTCTCATATAGCCTTGTTATTTGTACACGCTGTGACTATACAGATCACAACATGTAAATAGGAAAATTTTTGCATTATTTTGTCACTTATTGGGATTACTATGCTAACATTATCCATTTACATCCAGTCTTTGTGCTAAGCTAGGCTAGTGGTGGGTGCGTCAAATAATAATATTCATTACATTTATATAGCGCTTTTCTAGGCACTCAAAGCGCTTACATAGACAGGGGGTATCTCCTCATCCACCACCAGTGTGCAGCATCCACCTGATGATGCGACAGCAGCCATAGTGCGCCAGAACGCCCACCACACACCAGCTTACTGGTGGAGAGGAGACAGAGTGATGAAGCCAATCAGCAGATATGGGGATTGTTAGGAGGCCATGATGGTCAGAGGCCAATGGGCGAATTTAGCCAGGATGCCGAGGTCACACCTCTACTCTTTTCGAAAGACTTCCTGGGATTTTTTAATGACCACAGAGAGTCAGGACCTCGGTTTAACATCTCATCCGAAGGACGGTGCTTGTTGACAGTATAGTGTCCCCATCACTACACTGGGGTGCTAGGACCCACACAGACCACAGGGTGAGCGCCCCCTGCTGGCCTCACTAGCACCTCTTCCAGCAGCAACCTAGTTTACCCAGGAGTCTCCCATCCAGGTACTGACCAGCTCAGCCCTGCTTAGCTTCAGTGGGAAACCGGTCTTGGGCTCCAGGGTGATATGGCTGCCGGCGTTCTGTAAATAACACTTACAGAACGCACAGAAATGAAAAAGGTATGTATGGACTTATCTAACTCTGGGGGATACTGTGAATAAGCTAAAGTCCCAAAAAGTTGGAGTGTTCCTTTAATAATTTTATAATAATATGTTCCTTTAATAATAATATGTCGTTCTGTTTAGCCTATTAAAGTCTGTTTTATTCTATATAAGGGAACTCATTTCATTTTATTTACATTGTTCGTTAATTGAAATGTGTGATGCTGTCATTGAAGGTAGCTTCAGTTTCGTTTTTTCTTTATTGAAATTTCATTTTTCTTTAAATTTTATTTTTCTTTATTGAAATTTTGTTTTTCTTGAATTAAATTTTGTTTTTCTTTATTGAAATTTCGTTTTTTATTTATTTAAATCTACCCTTTACTGTGACAGTAATTTGTTAGTCAGAAAAATATTAGACTACTTTATTAAAAGTATTGCTTAAGTTAACAGACCTGCACCACACATTTTTGGAAACCAAAAAACCTCCAAACAACAGACCCGGCTCCTCTTTTTGGCACAAGTTCTTTAGCGAAGCGGCGCGGAGAGTCGTTTCTGGGATGCTTCTGAAACGCGCCACGTCGCGGCCAGTTGTAAACACAAGCATTGACTTGAATGGGCGCCGATCTGGGGTGCGTTTCTCGAAAGCATCTTTAGCCAACTTTGGTCGCAAGTTCCGTCGTTATCAGCATAGTTCAACGATTTGTTGTTTCCCGAAACCATCATTCCAACGAACGTTCGCAAACAGCATCGCAAACTTGTGTGGTTGGAAAGACAGCTCTCGAGCTGTGGTTACAAGCATAGTTTCTAGTTTACATGAGATGTAGACTGAATAAATCCTTATCTTTAGCAAAATAAGCAAGCTGACATTCAGTACAACCCGTGTTATTTATTTAGGATACATACAAATGTAATTTACGTCTTTTAGTTTGTCAAGAGATTAGCGATCTAGCGTTAATTCGATTTCAGAAAGATTAATTAAAATAAGTTATTAGTCCACCACGTGCGAGACGTCATAAACCAAAGTGGTTGATACTTTGCTAGTTGATTTCTCCAAAGATGCATCGTACTATGGTAGTTAAGCAGCGAGCTATATAGTTGTACGGGAAACGCAACCCAGCTCTGGTAGCCGTGTCGCTGCCGTAATGCGCCGCTGGCATGTGCAGTGTAAATGACGGGTAAAGGGTCTGTCTGAAACAGTGTCGTGTGACGCAGCGTAACATTCATTCCGAACGTTGTGTACGGTATATTAAACATTAATATCATAACCAAAATATACACCGGTTTTCAGTATGAACCGGTTTACCGCCCAGCACTACGCTGAATTTCATATTTAGATACTACAGAATGCTTAAGCAAAGACATTCATTATCTAACAAATCAAATGCTTTGTTCAATAGCAAGCTGAATAGTAACGTTAGGGCCATTTTCTGGAAGAGAAACCCACTTGGACAGGTAAGATAACATTGTGTTGCATTTTAATGTTTAATGTTGGTAACAGCAAAGAGGTTGAAATAAACATACGCACAATCAGCTTTTCCACATGCCCCGATAATCAAAACTTCTAGTCTAAGATCAGTGTTTGTAACTGTATTACTTAATCCACCTGTTGCTTTGGTCTTCATCAGAAGCCGCTTGCACCACCTGCTGGTGAGCGACTGACAGCAGATGGAGATCATGCCTCTGTGCTCTACTGCTATTCCTGCAGCTCCCGGATGTGAAAGGGACAATTATCTGCCGAATTTTAACCACTGAATTTGTGGAAGCGAATTTGGAAAGTGAAATAAAATGGACCGAAATTTGCCTGTCGAATATTATACATCGTATTTTTTTACCGATTTAATATTTTGGAAGTGAATTCTGGAACGTGAATATGAATTATTGATTTTTTAATTATAAAAAGGTGTGTGAAATATTTTTAATTGAAATATTCACAGCTTAAATGAACAACTATATAAAATTTCAGGACCTAACAATGCAAGCCATGGAAATTCAAGGCATTAAAATGCAAGTACTGTTAATGCAATGCATTATTTTTCAGTTAGTGCTATTCAGCATGCTTTTTTGTTTCAAAGACATAAGTCATTATTTTACTTCCATACAACTCCCCCAGAGTTAAACTGTTGAGTATTATCATTTTGGAATCCATCCAGCCAATCTCCGGGTCTGGGGGTCCCACTTTTAGCAAAGCTTAGCATAATGACAAAACCATTTGCATCTCTCTCAAAAAAATGATAAAACTCAACTAAAGTACTTGACTTATTTTGTTATTGGAGGGATTAACTATTTTGATAATAGTAATTCCTCATATTTGGAGGGATTAACTATTTTGATAATAGTAATTCCTCATATAAAACATTTGTTGGTTCCAGTTTAATACATGTGAAGATTATTTACCTTTTCTACTTTTTATTTTACTTTATAATAGGGCTGTGCGATATGGACAAAAAAAACCTATCACGATTTTTTGATCAATTTTGCGATTTTGATTTTAATCACGATTTTGACACACACAGACATGCTTTACAGTCATAAATGCATTCAGTATAAATTTGAAACATATTTCCAAAAGAAAACCAATGAGAGATTTATCAAAAAGTTGTAACATGCCTCTAGAACAGACAAAATAAGTCAAAATAATCACTAAGTAAAGATGTCAAACAAAATGTCTAGACATATGGCAAAAAATAAAATAAAATAAAATAAAACCTGTGTCCAGGGTTTTTTTTGGTTTGTTTTTTGGCCATGCATTGATCATAGAGCTCATTGTAGCGGTGCTTCAGGTGTTGAAAGAGATTTGTTATACATTATACAGGTTCACACGTACTCCGTTTGCAGTGCGTATACAGTATGTGTCTGCGGTGCAGAAGCAGCAGCGAGAGTGCATTATTGTAACGTGAAAGCACATTAAAATAATGCTCGAGCGCGAATCTCTCCGCTCGCACAGAGATTTCTTTTGCTCTGTCACAAAACCAGAAGCGAGTGCTCCGATACACGCTGCTTTCGCCCGGAGAGTGTGCGCACTTAAAACGTGTCTTCTCTCGCTCAAACTGTATCCTGTGCACTCACAACTCTCTCTATGCTCATATGCTATATATGAATTATTTTCGCACCTTTCCATATCTAACCTTTTCCGTTCACATCTTCACATCTTTTACCGCGTGCAGTGTGAACGTTCTGATCCATTAACATGGGCTCGGAAAAAATACGCATCACAGACAGAGTGTGTGAACCTGGCGTTAGGCTTATGCCCAGTCTGTTCTGTTCTCGCACTCCACTTAGGTGCGCTGCATTCTGAATGGATCGGATAGCATACTGCAGGAGGTCGGGACCGTGGAAAATCGTGCTATAAAGCGATTTAGAAATTGCGCACGCTCAAATCGTGATTTTATTACGATTTCGATTAATTTCACAGCCCTGCTTTATAAACTCGGCAAAATAACAAACTATTCCATTTGACAATGAATGAAAATTCGAAAATCATGACCCATCTCTAAATTTAATAATTGTACTGCGAGTCAGAATAATTAAACTCAGTCTTTTGCCAAAGGTTTGTGCCAAAATCACACTTGATAGCAGTCCGTTTTACAAGTGGTTTTAAGATTTTGTTGATCACATTTACAGAGCACCTTGAACCCTTTTAATACATTTTAACCCCTTAATGTTCCTGCATTAGAAGCATTAATAGAGGCAAAGTTTGTTCATGCTCAATTTTCATTCAAGCTCCAAACTGCAATTATTGTTAAGCGGCAACCTAATGGCTCTGCTCTGGCGATACTGTGAGGGCAGGAGGCAAAGTTGCCATTATGTGTAAATTGAAAACAATACAATGTGGCCACCGTTGATGTGTAGGAATTTTTACAAGCATGATACATCTGATCTATTTTTCAGGTCAAGGCCTGGTGAGAGCCACTACAGAGGATCATAGCCATCGTTGGAATTCTGAAAGGACGTGGGTGAATATCAATCTGCCAAATGAACATTCACATCTGTATATTAATACTGATTATATATGAACTTGTTTGTTTGTTACTGGAAAGAACTTAGCTTCTATTGTTTTTGACTGAAGGACTGTGTTTTAAGCCTATGTGCATTTTCTAGATGTTGAGCATGAACAGTACTTTAAACAATGATTTACTGGGTGACTTTTATGGCGTTTTTCCATTACCAGTACCAGCTTTGGCCATGCTCCATTTTCCATTGCAGATCATACCCAGAGATAGTACCCCTTAATGCAGATGGTCGTCATAGCAAGGCCACACACAACTGCCGCGATGTAATGTTCAATGCGACACACACACACCTGCGACCCACATACAGCTGTCTCTTGATTTAAGTTAAAACCTTTCAGCATTACTCAGAATGTAAAGACAGATACTTAAAGGTGCTCTAAGCGATGCCGGGAGTCGTAACTTCTTGTTGACGTTCGTATTGTTGTCAAACAAAATGGAGGCTAGCTAGACCCTCCCTCCTCCTCATCCGCGCACTAATCCCCCAAACCCCACCCCCAAATCTTTCTTGTCGCTTATTGGCTGAAACAGTTTGTTATGTTTCGTGGTGCGGGTGAGCCCAGTTTGTTTTTCTTGTTGTTTGTGGAGCCTGTGGTGTCTAGAGAGACCGCGTTTTTTTTACAGTGTGTTCAGGGGACAGGCAGCTAGCGGATAGTGAGGATATGTTTGCTGGATGTGACAAAAAATGTTTTGGCCTAAAAAACGTGTGACATCACTTAGAGCACCTTTAATTAATATAACATTTAATTTAACTAAAACAAATATCAAAAACATGTCTAATACTTCATCAACACGTCATACTCCTGGAAAAGACCCACATAAAGCTCATATTTTAAAATGATTAATATCCACATCACTGCTGTATTTTTCAGATGTCAGATCAAATTGAGGGGAACAAGCCTGCATCCCAATGTGCACACTATCCATCCTAAATAGTACATAAGAAAATACAGTATATATTTTTTGTACAATAGTTGTTTTTACAGAACATCTCTGCAGTGAATGTTTTTGTTTAAATAATTCCAAGGATGTGAAGTAGATTGATTATTATTTTAACGTCATTACATTGCATTTCTACGTAGGCCAGTTTTTGATGGCTTTTTTTATTCTGATGCGAGTGATGTACCGTTTTTACACACTTATCTCATTAAAAGGGGAAAAGTCTGTCCATCTTCATTTCTGAAAATGTTTAACATTTGAGACCCCAGCTATGTCACATTCATATTTCATTAATGTTAATTACATAACTTGCAGTTCAGAAAGGAGTTACTGTGCATTCACACCAGACGCGACTTGTGCGAATAAAGGCCAATTTATACTTCTGCGTCGGGTGCGCGTAGTAGGTACAGCGTAGCATACGCATTGACGTGTACCATACGTCGTACCCTTCGCCGTACCCTGACGTGCACCTCCTCAAAAATGTAACTACGCGTCGCGACGACGCGGACTGCAAGATCTGTGATTGGTCCGCTTGGTAGTATCATGTTTCCTCCTACGCATTTCCGGAATGATCTTCCGCACTCTGGACCGCCCGCCATTTTTAAATTCCGAAATTCAGTGAAGAGCCAACATGGAAATGGAGGAAATACAGCCATCTGTATGACTCCTCTTCGGGAGATTACAAAGACTGCCAGATGGCAGTGAATTCAGTCGCCATTGTTCGTAGAAGCCCGCGAGGATCGAGGAATGTAAACACAGTGGAACCCTGCTCGTGTCAACTAGTGTTTCGGCGGTGTAACTGCAGAGCAAAACAGACATACGCAGAAGTATAAATGCTCACGACGGCGTCGCCTACGTGCGTAGCCTACGACGTACACTACGGCGTACACTTGACGCAGAAGTATAAATTGGCCTTAAGGGCCGTTTTATAGTCAACGCATCTGTATGCATACGCGTCCCCAAGGCTACACATCGTTACGCTTCGGCTGCCATTATGCGTCTGTGTGTAGCCAAATGTGTCGTCCTAGTTTTTGATACGCGACGCGCCGATGCACGCAATACTATGCGTTGTCGGTGGGGGCGACATTGCAAGTATTGTACATTAATTCAAGTATATTATGTGTACAGAAGAAGAAGGTTTGAATACAATGGCTGGTGGAGAGGACAAATTATGCGAGCTTATACGTATAACATACCACCGCCTATCTCTGCGCTGCCTTTGTTGCCGCCGATGTAAAATCAGCAATAGAATGCACTCCTCTTCAGTCGTCATTGTGATCTGAATATCACGTGACCCGACTCTACTAATATCACCCGACTCTACTACCCCGTAGCATGAGCGGTGTATTGCATACGTGCATCACCCGTGACACTTGCGTCCACTGTTTAGACTATGAAAGGGAGCGAGTCGCTCGCATTGCTTGCTCGCGTTGACTATGTAACGGCCCTATATCGTGCTAGTCGCGCGTAGTTGGACGCTTGAACATTTTGAGTTTAGACACTTCATTCGCGCGTGAAATGTGCGCTGGCTGAATTAACATCACTTTTATTCATATCTTTCACATCTACTGCAGTCAGATTCACCGTGTTCACTCTGAAAGAAATCACTCACATGACTTAACATTTTTCTTTCGAGGGGAAATATACATCTCAAATGGGGATCTGCACTGAATGGATCGGACATTGCTGTAAAATGTCAGAAAAATGTATTTATGTATTTAGTGAAAAAAGTTGTTGATGCAAATGCACTTAACATAGACCTTCCAGTTTTCGTACATTCAAAACACCATATACTAATATGGAATGTGTGGACATAAACTGGAACGTTGCTTGTAATTGCTGTCAAATAATGTTTATATTAAGTGAATCCCATGCACTAATAAGAAAAGTCTGTAGATATATTGGAGTTGCTTGTTATTACCGTCAAATTATGTTCATATAAGTTTAGTCTCATGCACCTATAACGAAGGAGTCTATAAATCAGAGTTGCTTATTATTACTGTCAAACAGTGGTTATATAAAGTAAACCCCATGCCGTAATGGAAAAAGTATGTACATATATTGGACAGTTGCTTGTAATTGCTATCAAATATTGTTTACATAAAATAAACGTGTATTTTAACATATAATGTAGAATTGCTTGTAATTACTGTCTATTAATGTTTATATAAAGTGAACCCATACATTGAGTAAATGTCATGTTGATATATTGGAAAGTTGATTTTAATTAGTATAAAGCAATGTTTATATAAAGTATACCTCATACATTGATGGTAAAAGTATATATATTTATTGGATAGTTGCCTTTAATCACTATAATATATTGTTTATATTAAGTAAACCCTTGTACATTAATGGTAAAAGCATGTAAAGTTATTGGAGATGTGTTTATAAATTACTGTCAGGTGTTGGTTATATAAGGTAAACCCCCATATATTAATTGTAAACGTATGTAGATATATAGATATATTGGGAAGTTGCTTATAATTACCATAATAAAAATGTTTTTATAAGGTAAAGCCCCATACATTAAAGGTACAAATATGTAGAAATATTGGAGGGTTGCTTGTAATTACTACAAATAATGTTTGTATAAGGTAATCCCCTGTACGTAAATGGTTAAAGTGTGTAGAAATATTGAAGAATTGCTTGTTATTACTGTCAGATAATGTTTATATAAAGTAAACCCCCATATTTAAATAGTACAAATATGTAGAAATATTGGAGAGTTACTTGTAATTACTGTCAAATAATGTTTATATAAAGTAAACCCCCGTATTTAAATGGTAATAGTATTTAGAAATATTGGAGAGTTACTTGTAATTACTGTCAAATAATGTTTATATAAAGTAAACCCCCGTATTTAAATGGTAATAGTATTTAGAAATATTGTAGAGTTACTTGTAATTACTGTCAAATAATGTTTATATAAAGTAAACCCCCGTATTTAAATGGTAATAGTATTTAGAAATATTGGAAAGTTACTTGTAATTACTGTCAAATAATGTTTATATAAAGTAAACCCCCGTATTTAAATGGTAATAGTATTTAGAAATATTGTAGAGTTACTTGAAATTACTGTCAAATAATGTTACCATTTAAATACTGGGGTTTACTTTATATAAACTTAATTTGACGGTAATAACAAGCAACTCTCCAATATTTCTAAATATTATTACCATTTAAATACGGAATTTACTATAAATAGATTGAATAATGACAAAATAAAATTTTAAATCGATCAATATACTGGTATTGGGCTTTAAATTAAGGTATCTGGAGGTAATTATACAACATTTTCTGTATGTTTTACAAAGAAAAGTCTTTGCTTTGACAAGGAGTTCTTGTAGATGGATTGGATTATCTTAAAAATATAACAAATAATACTGTATTAAAACAGAAGTCTTTGTTTTTATTATGTAATTTTAAGATATTTCTGCAATATTTTTAAGTTTTTATACAGATTTATACATTCATTTAACATTCAACAGAGATTTTTTTATGAGATTTTTTTTTTCTTTCTACAGCAGTATGACTGTAAAAATACAAAAATTGTTTACGGTACATATCAGTTTTCAAAAAACAACATTTTTCCGTAAAATTATTGAAGGTTTTTTACTGTAATTTGACAGTAAGTGGTTTGCAACTTTGCTGCCAGACTTTTTACCGTTATTTTACGATTTTTTTTTTACAGTGTAGTTACATGCGACTGGAATAATTTACTTTATGAATTTGCTCTTTTTCTTAGAGAATAATGGAGCTTGAAGCTGAAGGGGCACATCACAAATTCACTTTTGTGGATGAAGCCGGCTTCAACCTCTGTAAAGCGACGTGGGAGGAACATCATTAGCAGGTCAGAGGGGTGCCAATATCACCATGTGTGCTGCCATCTCCAATGATGGAGTCCTTTGCCACATACCAACTATTGGCCCATACAATACAGAAAGCCAATCGAGGAGTTCTTCTCTGCTTGGAGGTGGAAGGTGTATGATCACCGGCCATATGAGCAGATGCCCCTCCTGGAGGCAATGAATGCTGATTGCCTGGCAATAGGTGCAGAGGATTGCCAGGGATGGATACGCCATGCAAGGAGATATTTCCCTCGGTGCATTGCAAGGGAAAACATTCAATGCGATGTTGATGAGAACCTGTGGCATAATCATCAAGAACGAATGGACTAAATGTGGAAGTTAATATATATATACACTCACCTAAAGGATTATTAGGAACACCTGTTCAATTTCTCATTAATGCAATTATCTAATCAACCAATCACATGGCAGTTGCTTCAATGCATTTAGGGGTGTGGTCCTGGTCAAGACAATCTCCTGAACTCCAAACTGAATGTCAGAATGGGAAAGAAAGGTGATTTAAGCAATTTTGAGCGTGGTATGGTTGTTGGTGCCAGACGGGCCGGTCTGAGTATTTAACAATCAGCTCAGTTACTGGGATTTTCACGCACAACCATTTCTAGGGTTTACAAAGAATGGTGTGAAAAGGGAAAAACATCCAGTGTGCGGCAGTCCTGTGGGTGAAAATGCCTTGTTGATGCTAGAGGTCAGAGGAGAATGGCCCGACTGATTCAAGCTGATAGAAGAGCAACTTTGACTGAAATAACCACTCGTTACAACCGAGGTATGCAGCAAAGCATTTGTGAAGCCACAACACACACAACCTTGAGGCGGATGGGCTACAACAGCAGAAAACCCCACCGGGTACCTCTCATCTCCACTACAAACAGGAAAAAGAGCCTACAATTTGCACAAGCTCACCAAAATTGGACAGTTGAAGACTGGAAAAATGTTGCCTGGTCTGATGAGTCTCTGATGATTTCTGTTGAGACATTCAGATGGTAGATTCAGAATTTGGTGTAAACAGAATGAAAGCATGGATCCATCATGCCTTGTTACCACTGTGCAGGCTGGTGGTGTAATGGTGTGGGGGATGTTTTCTTGGCACACTTCAGGCCCCTTAGTGCCAACTGAGCATGGTTTAAACACCACAGCCTACCTGAGCATTGTTTCTGACCATGTCCATCCCTTTATGACCACCATGTACCCATCCTCTGATGGCTACTTCCAGCAGGATAATGCACCATGTCACAAAGCTCGAATCATTTCAAATTGGTTTCTTGAACATGACAATGAGTTCACTGTACTAAAATGGCCCCCACAGTCACCAGATCTCGACCCAATAGAGCATCTTTGGGATGTGGTGGAACGGGAGCTTCATACCCTGGATGTGCATCCCACAAATCTCCATCAACTGCAAGATGCTATCCTATCAATATGGGCCAACATTTCGAAAGAATGCTTTTAGCACCTTGTTGAATCAATAGCTGCGTTTACATGGACACTACTAATCCGATCGTAATAGGACTAGAAGCACAATCAGAATAAAAAAGTCACATAATAATTAATAATAATAATAATTTTTTACATTTATAAAGTGCTTTTCTAGGCACTCAAAGCGCTCTACATCAGGGGGTATCTCCTCATCCACCACCAGTGTGCAGCATCCACCTGATGATGCGACGGCAGCCATAGTGCGCCAGAACGCCCACCACACACCAGCTTACTGGTGGAGAGGAGACAGAGTGATGAAGCCAATCAGCAGATATGGGGATTGTTAGGAGGCCATGATGGTCAGAGGCCAATGGGCGAATTTAGCCAGGATGCCGAGGTCACACCTCTACTCTTTTCGAAAGAGATCCTGGGATTTTTTAATGACCACAGAGAGTCAGGACCTCGGTTTAACGTCTCATCCGAAGGACGGTGCTTGTTGACAGTATAGTGTCCCCATCACTACACTGGGGTGCTAGGACCCACACAGACCACAGGGTGAGCACCCCCTGCTGGCCTCACTAGCACCTCTTCCAGCAGCAACCTAGTTTACCCAGGAGGTCTCCCATCCAGGTACTGACCAGGCTCAACCCTGCTTAGCTTCAGTGGGAAACCGGTCTTGGGCTCCAGGGTGATATGGCTGCCGGGGTGCACATGTAAACACGTCAATCGGATTGAATTGGCTCGATCCGACTGAAAGGACATGTAAACACGATCCGAGCGAGAGGACATGTAAACACTTGATCGGATTGAAAACCGAAACTAGAAAGTACTGCACTTTTTTTTTTTTGTAACATTAAGCAGCACATCAGTTCATGTGCTGGTCGTCGCCTAATTAGGACCCGAAGTAGATAAATATCATGCATGCTTTTTAAAACGGCATGCGACAGCAGCGGAAACTCTGTATATTCATGCAGTGTGCACATGTCAGAAGAGTAAATCCGATCAGAAGCTTGTGACATGTAAACGTGCACATCAACCCGATCACTTTATTCAGCGTTCATGCTAACACTACGTTCGGATTCGTCAATCAGAGTGAATTCAATCCGATGGAAGCAAAAAGTGTCCATGTAAACGCACCTAGTGCCACGTAGAATTAAGGCAGTTCTGAAGGCGAAAGGGGGTCAAACACAGTATTAGTATGGTGTTCCTAATAATCCTTTAGGTGAGTATATATATGTAACATAGTTAAAAAGGTTCAGGCTAAATCCTACTAAATGTGAGTATGGTGCCACCTACTGTCACAAAGTGTACCTGCAGCTAATGCTAGTAATGACGAAGGATTATGGGTAATCCTCAAAGCAATGGAGGATTTCCCTTGAGGTAACGTGTCTATGAATCTCCGTGGACTAAACAATGTTAACTCACTTGAAAAGCATGTAAAAGTTAAGCTAGATTTTTTTTGGTTGTATAAGGTGTTGTTGATTAATTTCGCCATGTTTTTATAAAGTCAACCATCTGGTTATGTGTTTTATAGCCGATAGAAAGTCTCTCAAGTATAGCTAGCTAACTTTAAAATGATGCCGTCTTTCCAGACAGAGCATGCGCTGTTTATCCACATGAGATGCCTACTCAACACTGTTTTCCTTTGTCATAAATGCAGATGTGAATAAACCTGCTGTTACCACAAACCTGACGGTGTCCGAGAGAGTATATCAGGCAGAAGACATTACACAGAGGTTATATATATATATACGTCTTTTTTTAAGGTATTTCTACCCATAAGTTTCCTTTGGTAGCTTTTTTTTTCAGTATCCATTTGCGTTTGTAAAGTATCATATTTCATATTGATGGCTGCATTTTGTATTTTGTTGTCCAATGTGTAATAATTGACTGAACGAATAAATTAATTTGACCACAAGTTGTGGTGTTTGATGGAAATATTTGCTTATGTGGCATGTTTTTAATGTTTTGTGAGTGTTAGAGCATTTTGCTAACAAAATTAATCATTTTGGCCATTGAGCTTCAGTTTTATCCTGTGTGTTAACTGTTTTGAAAATGTGATGTCAGAGTGGGCAAATGAGTTTAAGCAATCTGCCCCGCGACGTGCTGCCCCGGGACAAGCAAAATTGGACTTTGGCCAATTATATTATGTCCCCGTCATCTGTTTTTGCTATGGTTGAATCCAGCCTCGTCAATGTAAATACATTCACGCGGCTGGGAAGCTCCATCCATCCAAAAAATACATAGTGGATGGCTTTACTCAAAGCACACACTTACACTACTACATATACAGAACCGACCCACCCCACCACACAGGTACCAGTGTAGCTTTCTGAATGTATCTATGTGGTACTAATCCAGTGGTACATATTCATCTGTTACTGGACTGGACCCATTCTTAATTGTAACTGTAAAGGACTGAAACACTTACTTGTACATATTCAGGTCGAAGTTCTTTGACCCTGACACTGTTCCTTTCAAATGGGACCCTGTACAATTGCTTCATGGTCATGTTGTGCTTTACCAAGATGCGTCTGATAGTTGTAATGCTTATTCGATCTGTAGCTGGTAAAGACGGATTGAATGGTTTGCTCTGACTAGGTTCACTATGGCAAGTTCCTGCTGTTGGTGAACAGGTGATGGCGTCCTCCACCAGTATGTCTTCTAGACATTCTGTAGAAAAATACAACCACAAATTGTTCTTGTTTGCTTCTTTTTTACAGTATTGTGTATACTGAACTTTACCGTATTTACCATATTTGTTTCACAAAACTACCACTTTTGTTGGAAAAGGAGCACTAGCCACCCTGGAATACAACAGTAGCGTGATATGGTAGAGTACTGTAAATACTCTAAATAGATAGTTAATGACATACCTGTTTTCCAGTCCGAATGTCCTTATTATGGAAGAAACTGTGGAACGGCTTAGATTAGGATGGACTCTCTGCCCAGCTTCCCTCATACTCAGGCCATGGTTTATGACACGGTCCACCAAAGTTGCTCTTATGTCACCCGAAATAATGGTCCTTGTGTGGCCTCTTCGACCACGTCCTTCTCTCTCTCTCTCTGTCTTCCTCTTCCTGTACTTCTAGCTCTCCGTGCCTCCATGCTTACAAAGTTCTCAAAATGGCTTAACTGAGACCTTTTTTTTGTAGCTGGCAGATTGGTGTTCAGTTTTGTGAGTAAATGTTTTCAGGTGTGTCTCAATGTCTTTTCAATTAACCAGTGCGTGTTGTATTTTGAATATATGTGTTTTCCCAATGACACCCTGAGATTTCATTTTTGAAATAAGTGTCTTATGTATGAAATAGTGTGTAGTGTCTAGGAGCAAGTGTGTTGCAGAATTGCAACTAAAGTGCAAAGCAGCGCTTTTGTTTAAGGTATGGTTGCACTTTGTTTAAGGTGTAGTAACAACAACTTCAATTTATGTTACTTTGGTTTAAGCATGTCTCTATAGTGTTCAAGCAACGGGCAAAAACAGTAACAGTATCAAGGGTGCATTGCCCCCTCTAATTAGCCATTTCAGTGAAACACTATCAAAAAAATATTTATAGTTAAAAACACATAGATTTATATGGTAAGCGTCACTAATAGACCTTTCAGGCAGGGTTCTAAATTAACACCCGCCAACCCGCCAAATGCGGGTTAAAATTAATTTTGGCGGGTGTTAATTAAAACTTACTAGCCAGTTTGGCTGGTGATCCATGGCATTAGGCTCTGTTCTCGGTCATTTATCCCCCTGGCAGCACTTCCTACATTTCCCATGAACACTGTGCTGTAATGCTACGTGATGACGTTTCATATGCCCATTGGCTGCACGCAGTTTGCTTAGTTAAACCAGCGCGAAAAAACATGGTAACGAATAGAGCGTCCATCAGAAAACACAAGGAAGAAGAACGAATGGAGCCAGAGCAGGGAACATAGACTGAAAGAGGAGGGAGTTAGCTATTAAAGAAAAAAAATAAGATTAAACTAAATGCGGCGGTGGTTGGGACAGATTTCTGGGGGCGAAAAGAGGAACGAGGCAGGGGATGAGGATATTACGGAGCCCCGCACGTCACCTGTAGGAGAAAAAACAATCAATCCGTCCCCTCAGTTTATAAACCGTACTCACGAATTCATAAACCTTCGGTTTAACAAACCGTGCCAACGAATTTCCAATCCGTGCGCTCAGATTTTGTAAACCGTACCCACGAATTCATAACCTGCGCGCACACTTTCGCAATCCGTTCCCATGGATTTGTAAACCGTACTCACAGATTCATGCAGCAAGCTCCTACGTGTTAACATACAGTTTTAATGAATATTATTATGTGGAATGGGTCTACAGCAAAGTGTCTTAAGTGATTCTCTATCAAGTGTAGTACGACGTGGAAAACAAAGATTTAATAAGAAAGATGTGCATCAAAATCTTATTAAATTTGTGATAATCTTATAATAGCACTTGATTATTATTGTACAATAAACCTGCCATTGTGACTGACTCTGGAGTAATTATTTTTCCTCTTTTGTAAGTTGTTTTGGATAAAATATTCTTATGCATAACCTGTATAATAATATATAATAATGATACAAATAAAAAGAAAGTTATTTTTATAATTTTTAATTTGTAGGCTAAATAAATGATTACAAGACAGTAAAAATGTTTGTCATAAAATAATTCATGAATTGCTTTATTTCTAAATAAACTTTGACAGTTTTGGAAATGCTTGTGTAAAATTCTTTCTTAACATGAAGACTTATTTTTGTGATTTTATTATACTAAGCTCCACCCACCCCACCCCACCTGCCGGAGTTAGATGCATGCTTCACTGTTAATGTAATTATTAAATAATTAGGCCAAAAATAACATTGCATTCAGTTAGAGAGAAAAGGAATGAAAACATAACCGGCATATTATTTGTTTTGTATTGCTTTTTACCCTTATTTTCTTCTTTTTAGCGTTTATTTTTGGCCATAAAACACAGGCGGCTGTGTCTTATCCTATTGGTGATTAATGTAAAATAAACGCTAAAAAGAAGACTATTTTGTGAATGCTGATCGTGGTCTCGTTGGATACTATGAAAAATAATGTTTAATAAACAGAAATTAATCTGCCGGTGGGGGCGGAGCCACAAATGCGTGTCAGTTTACAAATCCGTGGGAACGGATTGCGAAAGCGTGTGCACGGATTATGAATTCGTGAGTACGGATGGAAAAACCGAGGGTGTGGTTTACAAAATCTGAGGGCACGGATTGGGAATTCGTGGGCACGGTTTGTTAAACCGAGGGAACAGTTTATGAATTCGTGAGTACGGTTTATAAACTGAAGGGACGGATTGTAAAACCGTCGCCACGGATTGATTGTTTTCTCCTACAGGTGACGTGCGGGGCTCCGTATATTACGGACAGAGAAACAAAGAAAAGAAAAGTTAATGCCAAATGGCTGACGGGTCATGATGGCTTGTGTTTGATCACAAGAATGTCGTAATGCTTTATCGGGATTGCCTCATGTAAATTACGCGAAAGAAAAAACAAAACAAGCAATTTCGTGCTGGGAACTAATAATTTTAAATTTGAGTCAGTGTATATTTTGTTGTATGCATCGTACTTTATATGTGTTTTTCATGCCAACAATGTTAATAAAATGATCAAATGCATTCAGTGGCACTCATAATTTGTTATTTTTACCGAAAAAAAAAATGGCTAGTGGAAATTTTGATTGGCTGGTAACTTTAGAAAGTTACCAGCCACATTGGCTGGTGATCAAAAAGGTTAATTTAGAACCCTGCTGTAACTATAAAGTTTACTTTACTGATTAAAAGACAAAAGAAATTCATTTACACATATCTAACAATCAGAATAGGCTTTTTAATAAGTTTGTGGATATTTTGAATAAAAAAAAGAAAAAGAAAATAAAAGTGATACAATTGGGATACAGCACTATATTGCCTGCACCAGACGAAATAATTAACATTTAGATTTACATTTACATTTAGTCATTTAGCAGAAGCTTTAATCCAAAGTGATTTACAAAAGAGCAATGATATATAAGTGATATAACAAGTCTCAGTTAGCTTAAACACAGGACACGTAGCAAGGGCTTATATAATATAATAAATAAAAAGAAAAGAGATAGAATAGAAAAAGAATAGAGCAAGCTAGTGTTAGAGGTCATTTTTGTATAATACATGAAAAGAAAATAGATAGAATACAAAAGATTACAAAGGTAGTTAATTGTTTTTTATGGGATAAAAAAAATTAAATAATGAGATGAAATGTATTTATAGATTATTCAATTTTTTAATACTGCATTTTTTGTATAATTGCCACTGTCCACTGGGGGCAACACACAGGAACAGTGAAAGGAAGATGTGAGAGGAGATGCAGCTAACAGCATTTACTTCATTAGTGCAGAATGGATGCATTTATGTGGTGCATTTATGTGGAGACACTGACCATCCTCTCTAATCAGTCTGCGTGCAGCTGTCTCAGCGTGATATAAAGAAAGAGAATCCAGGAATATCATTCAGTTTAACATTCTGATGTATGACAAAATGGTTTAAATGTTTCATCTTCTGTCCAGAAGAGGGCAGTACTGCGTCATAAATCACACACACACACACACACACACACACACACACACACACACACGCACGCACGCACGCACGCACACACACACACACACACGCACACGCACGCACACGCACACGCACACGCACACGCACACACACACACACACACGCACACACACACACACACACACACACACACACACATTATCTGTGTGATTTTATAGACTGAAACACTGGTGCTTCAGTAGCCTACAGTAAATACATCTTCATTCTTCAAAGTTATTAAACTGAACTTATGCAATATCCTGTTAGTGTCATTTCCATGTAATGGTAAAGATTTAGACAGTATTCATTGATTGGCTTATAATAATAATAATAATAATAAGTTTTATTTATATAGCGCCTTTCCAGAGCTCAAGGACACTTTACAATAAACAAACAACAATAAAGGCAGTTGACAAAGAGAGCAGACAGAACAACAGTAGGCAATTAAGAGTGCAAGTACAGTAGTGAGAATTGGGTAGATGGGGCAGCAACCAGCAGAAAAAAAAACTAAGAACTATAACATTCAGAAAATAGGTGTGTTTTGAGCATGGATTTGAATTCAGAGATAGTGTTAACAGAACGGAGTGATCGGGGGAGAGAGTTCCACATTTTGGGCGCAACAACACTGAATGATCTGACCAAGAGGTATTATATAGATTATAAATAATAATGGCCCAAGAACGGATCCCTGAGGGACACCTTGCTTCAGGGGGACAGTGGGTGAGCGAAAATTCTGAAGTGAAATGTAGAACAGTCTGTCAGAGAGATAGGAGGAGAACCAGGAAAGAGCAGCACCAGAAATACCCACATCCGAAAGGCGCAAAATGAGTAGTTGATGGGAGACGGTATCGAAGGCAGAGCTGAGGGCGAGCAGCAGGAGCATAGACAGAGAACCAGAATCACCAGAGAGAAGCAGATCATTCAGTACCTTAACTAGTGCAGTTTCAGTACTATGCAAAGGGCGAAAACCAGATTGAAAAGGATCAAAAAGATTATTTTCAACTAGAAAAGACTGAAGCTGGGAGTCAACAGTACTTTCCAGTAATTTAGCTATGAAGGGGAGATTTGAAATGGGACGATAATTAGATAAAACTGAGGGATCAAGGTTGGGTTTCTTGAGAACAGGGGTAACAGCTGCAGTTTTGAGTAACAGAGGAAATGAAGCAGAGGTAAGAGATGCGTTGATGAAGTGAGAGATAGGTGCAGAAATAACTGAATGGCAAAGTTTCAGTAGAGTACTAGGAGCAGGGTCAAGATGACAAGATGAAGGGTTGGATTTCAAGATTAACTCAGAGACAGAAGAAGGAGTAGACAGAGAAGAAAGAGGCAGGGATTGACCAGGTTGATTCAGCAGATAACTAATGTTAGTGGCATCATTAAAGAGGCACTGGTTTACGGCACCTGTCTTTTCTAACATGTGAGCCAAGAATGAAGTGCAAAGTTCATCAGAAGCTAGAGCAACATGAGATGGAGGTTTGGTAAGTTTATTTATTGTGTTGAATAATGCTTTTGGCCTGTTGCTTGATTTTTTAATTGTAGCAGATACAAAACTGGAACGAGCCAGGTTCAGGGCCGATTTGTATTTCTTGATATGTTCGGTAAATGCCAAATGGTGAACAGTCAGGCCAGTTTTCCTGTAGTAACTCTCAAGCCGTCTACCAGTGGCCTTTAAGATACGGAGCTCAGGAGTGTACCAAGAAGACGAATGTGTGGAAGGGACACTTCTGGTCTTGACAGGAGCATGCTTATCTAAGATATCTGAGATTATGGAGTTATGGTTAGATAGTATCAGTGAGGGTGAGGAGATATCAAAGACATCAGAGAGATTAGAAGAGGAAACGGAGGCACAAAATAATGCAGTATCAACAGCTTTGAGATTGCGGTAAGATATGACAGTTGTAGAACAATTCTTGTGCATAGGCAGGCTGAAGCTAAAATCAAGAAATTTATGATCAGAAATACCAGTGTCAGTAGAAGTGATGGAAGAGATATTGGCCCTTGATGTACAAATCAAATCAAGGGTATGACCACGGGTATGAGTAGGAAAATTAACATGCTGAATTAGATTAAAACATTCAAAAATAGAAAGTAACTGGTTGGTGTTAGAGCAAACAGCATCAACATGAATATTAAAGTCACCAAGCAGTAGAATGGGAAATGACAATGAGCAGGCAAGGGTCAACAGTTCACTGAGTTCAGAAAAGAAGTTAGACAGGACCTTAGGAGGTCGATAGAGCAAAATAATTATGAGAGAGTCAGCCTTCAAAACCATGTACTCAAATGTATTGGTGTCATGAAAGTCAAGTTGCTTGATACGGAAGTTATCACGATGGATGATAGCGAGACCACCCCCTTTACCATGGGGTTGCGGCCTGGACAGATAATTATATCCATCTGGCGTAAGTAGATTTAACTGTAAAAAATCTTCAAGAACTTGCCAAGTTTCAGTGAGAAGAAAAATGTCAAGGTTATTGTCAGTGATCATTTCATTGAGATAAGGGGCTTTGTCCGAAATTGATCGACAGTTCAAAAGTGCCAAGTGATGATGCGAGGGATTCAAATTAGGTGTATGTTGCTGATCAGAGAACGCTGAAGAGTCAGGCTTTAAACAATAGGAACTCAAGAGTGTGTGCCGCGAACGGTGTATGTATCTTGGGCGACGGAGAATCCCTAGTCTCTGACAGTATTCATACGTCACCGAATCAAGACGCGGGCGGCAGTTAAAGGCCCTCAGTTGTGATGTAGAATATTCAATATCCATCACAGATGTAAGACAAAAAATAAGGCAGAGGAAAAAAGAAAAAAATGTTTTTGCACAAGGCATGTTGATACTGAGAAAGTGAAAGCTCAACCACAAGCAAAACCACATTAGCCAAACCTGAACATCACTTCACCAAAGCAGCTGACTAAATAGGAGGCAACGCACCCAGATAGTAAGCAGTAAACAAACGGCGCAACCGATAGAGAGAGCGGTAACTCACCCATCTGAGGAGCCGAGTGTGGTAGAGATGTAACAGGGAAGAAAGCTCGCAGCAGCCCGATGGCAAACTTATCAACAGTTCAGTTCAGAGTTTAAACAGTGGAAAAAGGAGTAATCCAACCAGGCGCAAAACAGCTGCACAGACACGCACAGTATTCGCAACGTCTTGCAGACAGCAGAGGTGGTCAGTACAGTGACAACAGTCCAGGTCAGGGAAACGGAGTAATCAACACAGTGTTCCGATGAAAAAGAAAAAAAATATCCGAACCAGACAAACAGTACAAACAATCCAGGATACGAAGCGGCAGCACAAACGCGCACAGCGTACTCGACCTGGAACCGGATGTTTCTAAGTATGTTTTTGAACTTAAGGAGAAGGAGGGCATCTGTAATCATCAGTCGTGTCCTGAGATGCTCGTGTAGTGTGTGTTTGCTGACAGTCCACTATGGCACTTCCTTCTCATTGATCCTGGTTTTATCTTGGGTCTGTGAATGAGTTCCTGTAGCACAATTACAGCTTCTGCCAAACGTGTCATCAGCACTGAGGACTCACTGAAGACTGAGATGCTCTCAGCATGAATGTAGCTGCTTCTCCAGGCTATAAATATCAGACGTGTGCTTCAGTCAGACTGATCTCTTCATTCTCCATGAGATCGCAGGTGTGTATCCTGCACGAGTTAAACTGAAGACCAGCTTGTTTTAGTCATGCAAACAGTCACTAAAGGGACCTTTCTAAAAACTTCCTCTAAAATAAGCCTGCACAGGTCGAGCCAGTAAATAATGCATATGCTCGGCAGGTCACCGGATGAGGGTTTCTGGCCTCTTTTATAGGACAATGATTAAATTACCAGGCTAAGAGCTCCATCTATCCATTTAAGAGCTCCAAGGCCGTCTTTGGATTTTTCCACTGGCTTTGGGATTATTGGAGAAAATCAGCTCTGTGACAAGCACAAGTTTATGATTGTTATAGTGTTTGTTCATGATGATATATTTTTGAAGCCTAAATACAATCGACAGAATTATAAACATAATGAGGCTGTGAAAGCAATGAGTTTATGACTTTACCTGTTCAGAGAGATGTTTAATGTTTCAGACAACGTCTGTAGTGTTATTTGGACACTTGTAAATAAAAGCTTTTAAAAAAAACACAAGGGGTATGACTGATGCATTTTATGTCACAGAATAAAATGATTGTGTTCACTGCCATTTAACCAAAAAAAAAAAACATTCAGAAAACCCACTGACTTTAGGACGATGGAACCAGAAGAAATGGAAAGTGAACTTGTTTCTGGGTTTTGGTCTAAAAGCACATCATCCCTGCAGTGCTTGTTATTGGCAAAGTAATAATGAGAAAGAAAAAGACATCTTCTGTGTGGCATTAATTTATAAAGTGTCAGTAGGACTCTGCCAATGAATTTACAAATCATTAAAATATTGTTGCAGACCACCACTTACTATTAAAGGGTTAGTTCATCCAAAAATGAAAATTATGTCATTAATAACTCACCCTCATGTCGTTCCAAACCCGTGAGACCTCCGTTTATCTTCAGAGCACAGTTTAAGATATTTTAGATTTAGTCCGAGAGCTCTCAGTCCCTCCATTGAAGCTGTGTGTACGGTCTACTGTCCATGTCCAGAAAGGGAAGAAAAACATCATCAAAGTAGTCCATGTGACATCAGAGGCTCAGTTAGAATATTTTGAAGCATCGAAAATACATTTTGGTCCAAAAATAGCAAAAACTACGACTTTATTCAGCATTGTCTTCTCTTCCGTGTCTGTTGTGAGAGAGAGTTCAAAACAAAGCAGTCTGGATATCCGGTTCACGAACGAATCATTCGATGTGACTGGATCTTCTTGAACCAGTTCACCAAATCGAACTGAATCGTTTTAAACGGTTCGCGTCTCCAATACGCATTAATCCACAAATGACTTAAGCTGTTAACTTGTTTAATGTGGCTGACACTCCCTCTGAGTTACAGTTTTTTACAGATGCTAGGACACATTTCTCAATACTTAATAAGCTAACAGAGTGTGTTAAAAATGTAAAAGATTGGATGTCCAATTAAATTCGGATAAGACAGAGATATTAATTATTGGACCAAAAAACACTACACAGAATCTTGTAGATTACAATCTGCAACTAGACGGATCTACTGTTACTTCCTCTACAGTCAGAAATCTGGGTGTTATATTAGACAGCAACTTGTCTTTTGAAAATCATATTTCCAATGTTACAAAAACTGCATTCTTCCATCTTAGAAACATTGCCAAGCTACGAAACATGTTATCTGTTTCTGATGCAGAAAAGCTAGTTCATGCATTCATGACCTCTAGACTGGACTATTGTAATGCACTTCTAGGTGGTTGTCCTGCTTCTTCAATAAACAAGCTACAGGTCGTCCAAAATGCAGCGGCTAGAGTCCTTACCAGGTCAAGAAAATATGATCATATTACCCCAATTTTACAGTCTCTGCACTGGCTACCTATTAAGTTCTGTATCAGTTACAAATTATCATTACTTACCTATAAGGCCCTAAATGGTTTAGCTCCTGCGTACCTAACTAGCCTTCTACCACGCTACAACCCATCACGCTCCCTAAGGTCACAAAACGCTGGACTTTTGGTAGTTCCTAGGATAGCAAAGTCCACTAAAGGAGGTAGAGCTTTCTCACATTTGGCTCCCAAACTCTGGAATAGCCTTCCTGATAATGTTCGGGGTTCAGACACACTCTCTCTGTTTAAATCTAGATTAAAAAACACATCTCTTTCGCCAAGCATTCGAATAATGTATCTCTTAAATTGTGAGTGTAGTTGCATCTGATCAAATGCGCATTCTTATTCTTAAGCTTGGGTTAAACTAATTAATTTTACTTTGTTGGAACAGCAGCTATGCTAATGATGTCTCTGTTTGTTTCTCTGTTTCTGCTGGGATCTTCATCCCGTGGTAACTAGGATTTACACAAGCTCCAGTCTGGATCCAGAACACCTGAGAAGAGATGATGCTGACCCTCAGAGGACCCCAGATGATGCTAACCTTGAATCAACAAACAGAACTAACAATTATTTCTACATGTGTGACTGCATCATATAATAATTGCTGTTAATAATGTTCATCGTCTTGCTGACTACGTCTTGTATTAGTTTTTCAGAAAAATCCTGTCATATGTGCACTAACTGACAGTCACCACTTGTAAACTACTACTAAATATTGTATAAATTTTCTGTAAAGTTGCTTTGTAATGATTTGTATTGTAAAAAGCGCTATACAAATAAACTTGAATTGAATTGAATTGAATTGAATTGAACAGGAGAAAGGACAAGAGCCAGTCTGAACCACGTTCTGTTTTTCCATATGCCTCATTCCATTGACAGAATCAATGGCTACATAATAATAACAATAATATTAGTTTATTTTAACCCTAACCCTAACCCTACTCTAGATCTCTTTATGATTTATAAGCATTTTTTCCTCATGTAGACCTAAAATGTCCTCAGAAGCTCAAAATTTACTGGTATTAAAAAAGTGCTGGTTATGCTGGAGTGGTTTTTCCAAGATGGCGCCAGTGCAATCGGCATGCCGTCTCTCTTGTGTGTTTCAGTCTGTAGTAACATTACCTGTACTGTTTGTTCTCTGTGTGGTGTTGCACTGGTATCATGTAGACTCAGTGCTGACCTACGATGTTAAGCCCTATTTAACATCAAATGTTGTATGGAAGCTGGTTACCTGAGAAACTGCCCAGTTCTCTACTCTTGCTCTCAATCCTCTTCCAATCATCCTGCGCCAGAGTGCGTTTACCAACTACCCTGCTGTGTTCCTCCTGTACGGAAACGCCACAGAAAAAGAGGTTGTTGAGGCGGTGTTCGAGTGAGAATTAGACAGCGATTGCTACCACCTTACAATTCTCAACCCATTATTCCCTGGATACAACATATTTGGAGGGGCATAACCTGGCACAACGCTCCTGGGATTATATATATGCTTTTCATCTTCCAGTTTTCTGTGATTCTTCTACCTCCGCTTTGCCGCATTTACGACTTCGCCGGAGAGGAGTGGAACATTTAAATCTTAGCCAACTGGATTTTGTTCGCCTGGACCGGAACCAGGAACTACAGTCTCATCTCAGCATGGCCCTAGTCAATGCTAGGTCCATGTGCAACAAGACTTTTATTTTAAATGACTTTCATACCGGACAAAAGTTGGATATACTTTTCCTAATGGAGACATGGACCTCTGCTGGTGAGTCATCAGTTTTTGAAGAATTGTGTCCGCCGGACTGTTGTTTTATTAGTACACCACAATGTACTGGCAAGGGCGGTGGAGTTGCCATGGTTTTTAAACAAACCCTTAACATACGTCCCCTTTCTGTCGGGACTTATGCATCATTTGAGTTCCAATGTATTGTGCTAGAGTTTGTATCCACTGCAGTGTTCTGTGTGCTTATTTATAGGCCACCTAATTTTGACAGTACTTTTATACGAGATTTTTATGAATTTGTAACTCATATCTTTCCATCATATGATCAGCTGTTATTATTGGGAGATTTTAATATACATGTGTGCTGCCCAGGTCGACCCTTGGTCAGTGAATTTGGTAATATTTTGGAATCTTTTGGTTTTATGCAACATATAATTGGAGCAACTCATGTTCATGGTCACACTCTGGACCTTATTTTGTCAAATGGTGTTGCTGTAGAAGATGTAAACATAGAAGATGTCTCCTTCTCTGATCACAGCCCTATTGTTTTTAATGTCCATGCTGAGAATTCTGCAGTTATGGAAAAACATCTGGGCTATTACGCTCGCTGTACAAACTCATCTATTCCTCCTCAGTTTAGTGAACTCTATCATGCTAACGCTGTTGAAGGATCTATTTTGAATGCTGTAGAGTCTTCCATTGGGCCTGATGAACTGACTTCTCTTCTCTATACAAATTGTTCTAATATTTTAGATGTTATTGTACATTTTAAGTTAAAGTCACCCAGGCAGAAATCTTATTATTGGCTCGACGACAATGCTCGCGCTCTTAGGCGGGCATGTCGTCAAGCGAAGAGGAAATGGAAACAGGATTCTTTAACTTTGTCTTGTGAGGTTGTCAGTTTCATGTGGAACCCTCAACTGAACGTTGTGAATTTTTTTTTTACAGTTTTTTTTTCAGAAAAAGTGTTAGCTTCACTCCTATTTTACCTTGCAGTCATCAGATCTGTCACTGTTTTCGCTGGCAGGTCCGGCTTCCTTTTCTTGTTTTCAAAATGTTTCTGTGAGGGAACTCTGATTTGGTCAATAAGATGAAGAAAACTGCCTCTTCACTTGATGTCATTCCTTCTGAGATTATTAGGGCCTCTTTTTTCTGAAATCGTGACTTCCATTCAGTCATTGATTAACTCGTCTCTAAGTGCTGGGGTAGTCCCAAAATGTTTTAAGCATGCTGTAGTTCAACCTTTGCTTAAGAAACAGGGTTTGGAGGAAAATTGTCTTGATAATTATCGGCCTGTTTCTAAGCTTTCATTTTTATCAAAACTTTTAGAAAAAGTTGTATATTCACAATTGATTTCCTTTTTAAATGCCGCTAAATTAACAGAACCTCTCCAATCTGGTTTCTCTGCCCATCATAGCACTGAGTCTGCTTTGCTTAAAGTATTCAATGACATTTTGCTTGCAGTGGATAGTGGTAAAAATTCAGTTTTACTGCTTCTTGATCTTACACCTGCTTTTGATACAGTTAATCATGATATTCTTCTCTGCCGGTTAGAAAATTTGTTTGGTATTGGGGGTATTGCTTTGCAGTGGTTTAATTCATATCTTAGAGACAGGTCTTTTTCTGTTGAGTTAGGTAAGTTTTCTTCATCTGTTGCTCCTATTATCCGTGGAGTGCCTCAAGGATCCATTTTAGGGCCACTCCTTTTTAATTTATATATGCGACCTTTGGGAGACATTATTAGGACACACAATGTTTCATTTCATTTATATGCTGATGATACCCAGTTGTACATACCATTGAAAGCTGGTGATACCATTCAACCCTTATTGGCCTGCCTAGGAGACATCAAGAAATGGCTTTCAATTAGCTTTCTTAGACTTAATGAAAATAAAACAGAAGTAATCGTCTTTGTTCCCCTAAGTTGAGAAGTGGTCTCATAAATGAGCTTGGCAAGCATTTCCCCTCAGTCTCCTCCCAGGTCAGAAATCTTGGTGTCATTCTGGACTCTAAACTTTGTTTAACTAAACAAATTAATACAGTTGTCAAGAACAGTTTTTATCAGTTATGGATCATCTCGAGACTGAAATCATTTTGAACTTTTAATGACCTGGAAAAAGTCATTCATGCTTTTATTACCTCCCGCCTTGACTACTGTAATTCATTATATTTGGTTCTTCCTCAGTCTTCCATTGCACACTTGCAGATGGTACAAGTCAAGTCAAGTCACCTTTATTTATATATCGCTTTAAACAAAATACATTGCGTCAAAGCAACTGAACAACATTCATTAGGAAAACAGTGTCAATAATGCAAAAATGATAGTTAAAGGCAGTTCATCATTGGATTCAGTGATGCCATCTCTGTTCAGTTAAATAGTGTCTGTGCATTTATTTGCAATCGAGTCAACGATATCGCTGTAGATGAAGTGTCCCCAACTAAGCAAGCCAGAGGCGACAGCGGCAAGGAACCGAAACTCCATCGGTGACAGAATGGAGAAAAAAACCTTGGGAGAAACCAGGCTCAGTTGGGGGGCCAGTTCTCCTCTGACCAGACGAAACCAGTAGTTCAATTCCAGGCTGCAGCAAAGTCAGATTGTGCAGAAGAATCATCTGTTTCCTGTGGTCTTGTCCTGGTGCTCCTCTGAGACAAGGTCTTTACAGGGGATCTGTATCTGGGGCTCTAGTTGTCCTGGTCTACGCTGTCTTTCAGGGATGTAGAGGTCCTTTCTAGGTGCTGATCCACCATCTGGTCTGGATACGTACTGGATCCGGGTGACTGCAGTGACCCTCTGATCTGGACACAGACTGGATCTGGTGGCTACGGTGACCTCGGAATAAGAGAGAAACAGACTAATATTAGCGTAGATGCCATTATTCTAATTATGTAGCAAGTACATAGGGTGTTATGGGAAGTGTTTCCGGTTCCGGTTTACCTAATTAATGCAGCCTAAAAATCCTTTAACGGATTTGGATAATAAAAGCATATTAGTATGTTATGTGTATGCCAGGTTAAAGAGATGGGTCTTTAATCTAGATTTAAACTGCAAGAGTGTGTCTGCCTCCCGAACAATGTTAGGTAGGTTATTCCAGAGTTTAGGCGCCAAATAGGAAAAGGATCTGCCGCCCGCAGTTGATTTTGATATTCTAGGTATTATCAAATTAAAATCAAAAGAGTTTTGAGAACGTAGCGGACGTAGAGGATTATAATGTAAAAGGAGCTCATTCAAATACTGAGGTGCTAAACCATTCAGGGCTTTATAAGTTATAAGCAATATTTTAAAATCTATACGATGTTTGATAGGGAGCCAGTGCAGTGTTGACAGGACCGGGCTAATATGGTCATACTTCCTGGTTCTAGTAAGAACTCTTGCTGCTGCATTTTGGACTAGCTGTAGCTTGTTTACTAAGCGTGCAGAACAACCACCCAATAAAGCATTACAATAATCTAACCTTGAGGTCATAAATGCATGGATTAACATTTCTGCATTTGACATTGAGAGCATAGGCCATAATTTAGATATATTTTTGAGATGGAAAAATGCAGTTTTACAAATGCTAGAAACGTGGCTTTCTAAGGAAAGATTGCGATCAAGTAGCACACCTAGGTTCCTAACTGATGACGAAGAATTGACAGAGCAACCATCAAGTCTTAGACAGTGTTCTAGGTTATTACAAGCAGAGTTTTTAGGTCCTATAATTAACACCTCTGTTTTTTCAGAATTTAGCAGTAAGAAATTACTCGTCATCCAGTTTTTTATATTGACTATGCAATCCATTCGTTTTTCAAATTGGTGTGTTTCACCGGGCCGCGAAGAAATATAGAGCTGAGTATCATCAGCATAACAGTGAAAGACACAGTCTCTATAGTGTGATATCTAGGTGAAAGAGTCTCTATGTGCTGAGAATTAACTGACCTCTGTGACGGGAGGCAGCTAGCAGACGGTCGGTTTAGCCAGTCTGTCTGTTTCCTGACCTGGTACCCAGTTAGTCAAGTATAAACACGAAGACTATTTGCCATATTTCTAGAGAGAAGAGTGGTGCCACCCCAGGAGGGATGAAGACCATCTCTTTTCAACAGGTCAGGTCTGCCCCAAAAGCTCGTCCAATTGTCTATGAAACCTATGTTATTCTGTGGGCACCACTTAGACATCCAGCCATTGAGTGATGACAATCTGCTATGCATCTCATCACCACGGTAAGCAGGGAGGGGACCAGAGCATATTACAGTGTCTGACATCGTGCTTGCAAGTTCACACACCTCTTTAATGTTATTTTTAGTGATCTCCGACTGGCGAAGTCGAACATCATTAGCGCCGGCATGAATAACAATCTTACTGTATTTACGTTTAGCATTAGCCAGCACTTTTAAATTTGCCAAGATGTCAGGCGCTCTGGCTCCCGGTAAACATTTGACTATGGTGGCTGGTGTCTCTATATTCACGTTCCGTACAATAGAATCACCAATAACTAGAGCACTTTCATCAGGTTTCTCAGTGGGTGCATCACTGAGTGGGGAGAACCTGTTTAATGTTTTGATCGGAACAGAAGAGCGGTGTTTTGACCCACGACTACGCTGCCTCACCGTCACCCAGTTGCCCTGCTGCAGGGGCTCTGTTTCCGGAACCGAACAATGTACAGGAATCCCTGAGCTAGACGCAGCCAAAGCGTATCTAGAGCCCTAACATTCTTACTGTCCTCAATTAAAGTTTGGATGTGTGTCTCTAATTCTGAAATCTTCTCTGTCAGCCTAACTATTTCCCTGCATTTATCACATGTGAATCCCTCATCAGCGACAGAGATAGATAAACTGTACATGTGGCAAGAGGTGCAAGTAACAATGATAGGAGAAGCCATTACTCACCGTGCTTGATGAAATATTCTTTCTGTGGTTGTTTGATGAACTTGTGAAAAACTGGAGCGAGGGAGAGGAGAAAAGAAAACAGCGATAGGTTCGAATGAAAACGCTAATGACAAGCTAACGAGTGCTAACGCTTTGCAGGTGTACTGCACTCATGGATATAAAATAAAAGTGAACGATCAAAGTTAATCTGATAAGATTGATCGATAATATTAGAAATATGGTGTGAATTAAGTTCTATTTTATCACTTTAAAAACTGAGAGTCTCCCAGAGATAGGAAAACAATGCTACTGCAAGGCTGTTGACCGGGGTAAAGAAAACAGATCACATTACACCAGTTTTAGCCTCTCTTCATTGGCTTCCTGTCTATTTTAGAATTCAATTAAAAATTTTGTTGTTTGTTTTTAAAGCTCGTAATGGTCAAGCCCCATCCAATCTCTCAGATCATCTTATTCCTGTTCCATCCTCCAGATCTCTAAGATCTTCTGATAGAGCTCTTTTAGTTGTCCCTCGTTCACGCTTAAAAACGAAGGGTGATAGGGCTTTTTCTATTGCGGCCCAGAGCCATATATAAGCCATAATAACTTCCACTGGACATTCGCCTTGCACCTTCTATCACAACTTTTAAAATGAAGTTGAAAACATATCTTTATTCCCAGGCATTTTAAATTGGATTGTATCTATGTTCCATTGTTTTACTGTATAATCTGTTTTGTTCTGTTTATTTTATGTTTATCTTTGACTATGTTCAGCGCTTTGGTCAGCTTTGCTGTGATAAATGTGCTATATAAATAAACTTTACTTACTTACTTACTATTAATATACTTGTGGGGACCAAATATAAACATACAGACACATACACACACAAACACACAAACACACACACACACACACACACACACACACACACACACACACACACACACACACACACACACATTTTAGGAATGATTCACCTAAATGTGTGCTCCACACACACAGATATGAATATGAATCGCAGAACTGCACTAAAGTATTTTTTAAACTGGTAAGGTAATTTTACTATACACAACTGTCAACAAAATGATAAGACTCATTCTTTTATCATGAATAATAATCTGATCTTTTTATTTGTGTCCATCAAGATCCAAATGAAAATATGATAAAAAGAGATGAAGCATCTTTCATTTGTGAAATATATAATTTACTGAATTATCAAAATTAGATTATATTTATTTTCAGGAAGAGTTAATAAATCTGTTAAATATATTAATAATTAATTCTGATACATAAATAAATCTGAAGTTGTGATTATCACCATTTCCTTGTGCTTTTTTAGATTTGTTTTTATTTTAACCATGTACCATTTTCAAAATCTTACTATTTTCATTTCAGTTGCTAAACACTGGCTTCATTATCATTATTGGGCAGCTTCACTGTCAATTTAGTGGATACATGTCTATGTAGTTGTGTTTTTGTTTCAGGTTTTAGTTTCAGTAATGCAGACTCATGTTACAGCGTGTGATCGGTCTTGTCTGGTGAAGACATGGTGATGATCCACAGGGCTGGTGCAAGAAACTACAGTGGAGAAAAAGAAATATCAAAGACCTAAATGAATTGGGACACTGACCTCTGTTTCTGTGATTTTCCAACACCTCAGACGAGCGTCAGCATCCTCCTGAACTCCATATAAATGCAGTGGTCACTGGCTAAATCTTTCAGGAGGAACTGGGCTGTATAATGCAGTGTCACTCCTGTTAATAAACGAGCTGTGCTTGAGCAGAACCTGATGAAACACTCAGAAGAGGAGTGACACCGCATTCTGCAGTGTGAATGCTGCCTAAGTGAAGCAGGATGAATAACAGTGAACCCAGAGCAATACTGTGATGCACACAGATTCTTTCAGCTGTCTTTGATTGGATGAACTAGGCCAGTGCTTCTCAACCTTTTACAGCCCCCCACTTTCCAACACAAGATTCAAAACACTGTATGTTTTTTGATTAAATCTAATAAAAATACTTATTGAGTTGAGAAAAGCAAATACAGCTTTTTAAAGACATTTTAATTGAGATAGTTTTAATATATTAATATTTATTCATTTTAATACTTTTAAGTCATCTCACGGCCCCTGGAAAGCTAGCCGAGGCCCCTGAGTGCCTCTGTGTGAGAAGCCCTAAACTAGTCAATTTTTATAATTAAGTGACTTAAAATAACACAATAGACATGTTTCATGATATTTTCACACAGCCGTTTTTCATTACTATTGTCTCATGTCTTTCCATTACCTTTGTAAATACAGGAATGTAGAAAAACATCACATGTAAACAGACGGCTTCAAATATCTGAGGATTCATTGAAACTGTACACGATTTCTCAAAAATGAATGAACAAGAACTTCAAGAGAGTGGGATAAGCCATGAAGCTTCAGAAATGATCTTTCATCAAGAAAGAGGTGCATTTGACCAACAAGATAAAAAATATATAAATTTGAATATTGATTACACATATAAACAGTGTTGTACTGTACATAAAGATATTCACAGAGTCTCTATGCGGATCTTCAGGGATACTGTTGGCATGGCAATTTCCTGTCTATGTGCTTCAATTCCCATTCCAGCCTTGAAAACTGCAGCAGCACACCAGTCCGTCCCACAGTTCTTCACATTCATTCCAACCTGTACGATTCAGACACAGGTAAGACATGAAGATGACACACACACACGTCTCACACCAGTGAGTCAGCACAGCAGACTGGGGGGATTCACTAAGAAGGAATCGTGACCACCGACAAGTCGTCTGCTCAGCTTTAGGAATTATGCAGATCATGAGAAGACTGTGACACACCAAACTGACATCAAAGCACTAGCGGTGACTGAAGACGGATGTGTTGTTGCCTCATGTCATGCTTGTCTGGGGTATAGAGTTGTGTTTGAACACACTGCAGCAGGTACAGCCTGTGATGAGCTGTCTATACCAGCAGGTGTCTATAGTCTATAGCCTGATGTTGGTGTGTCAGGACCTTAACGTCACTAAGGCACCCACACAATCTGCTTCCCATCTGTTTAGTCAATTTTAGGATGCATTAGACCAGCATGATCTGCCAAACTGTCCTGTGACTGCACAGCATCAGTCCACCACTACGATCCAGACAACTGAATAAACTCTTTAAAATACAGAAGGCCCTTGTGTGTCCACATATACGGATTGGTTATAATCTCTTCTACAATTGATGAATAACTGCTTCAACAGAAAACCATCTCTTCTGAATAAACATGAGGATGAAGTGTAAAGCCCAAAGTATAATTCATCCTTTTTTTAAGTGTACACTAGCATATGTGTTCAGTTGAACATGTAGCCTTTGAAAGTATTTGACAGTGTGCATGAACGCAGAAAGTTGCCACGTTCACTCTACAAAGCTTAATCTTACTCTGATAAAAAGATATTTTTGCTCTTTAAAACTAAAGTTGCTGTGATCTCATAATCCCCTCACACAAAAATGCTTGTTAATGCTATTGTCTCTGCAGTCTCCACTAGTTTGCTGTTGAGTTTGGTTTTCTACTGTAAACAGCGGCCCGGGCTAGCATTGCTGCCTTGTGAATCAACTGATTGGTGCAATACAAATTGAATATGCATGTGTGACCTGCATGTACAAAATATGCACAAAATTTGCTAAAAAAAATCGGATGGTGTGCGTACAGTATGCACATACTATTGCGGTAACTAAATTTGTAAGCGGACCCTGGTGTATGTGAAAAAAAAAAGTATACTTTGGACTTAATTGCAGCAGGCAAATTGTGTGAATAAGGTGCAAGCTACAATGTGCTTGTTCATACTGAAAACCAAGGGTCATCGGAAGGAGTTTTGTGCTGAAAAACTGCATCTAGAGTGCCACCATTTCATGAATTCACCCCCTGAATGCTGCATCTGTTCTGGATATGGCAAGGTGAATAACGACAATAAAAAAAATAAAAATACATATTCAGAGTCATGCAGGAAGAGTTATATTGTCTCTTTTTCTGTACGTTTCGGCCCTATACAGTACTCTCTTTAACCCACTCGGAGCTCTCAGTGGTGCCTTTGCTCCCGCAGCTGTCCCCTTCCTCGTCACACTGCAGCAGCATGCCGTTCACCGACAGGCTGCGTTTAGTCCAGATGCTGCTGATCCTGCGCGGGTATGAACACAGCTGCTGTGCCGTGGACACCGTGAAGTCACCCATGTCAAACGAGTGGCTCCTCTTGGGTTTGGAGTCCAGAGGCAACATGAGCAGCTTGCTAAGCCGTGAGTCCAGCATCCGGCCCAACAGAGGCTCCTTGTCAGTAGGGCCCGCTGGGGCCGAAGCAGCAGCCGTGCTCGCCGAGCTTACAGACGCACACGGCTCCTTGGTTTGGCCCCGAAGCTCCAGTGATGTGAAGGCCCCTAGAAGCTGGTCTAGGTTAGTGCGTGGCTTAGGAGGTGCGGACCTCCAAATGTTGGCGAGGGCACTGTTGGGGCTGTAGGACGTGGGATCTGCTGAACCTGAGGAGGAAGAGGAGGAGGAAGAGGACATGCTGCTCTGTAGCGAACCACACTTGAATTCGACCACTTCATCCTGCATGCTGGCTTTGGGCTTGGGTGCCAGCAGAGGCACTCCGTTCTGCCCCGGCCTCCCTCCATTGGTCTGAGAGTATGTCTCACTGACATTGCTCAGCTTGCTGACAGGGGTTTCTCCGCCCCCTCCACCGTCACCCGCCTTGTAGCGCACCATCAGGAGGACGATAAACATCAGCAGCGTGGCCACGATCACGCCACCCACCACCAGGATCATGGTGCCGCCCAACAGCTGCCCGTGCAGAGACTGGCACAGTGGGTACAGGTCCCTGGTGTAGAACTGCACACAGCCAATCACATTAGTGGCAGTGAGTGTGGTGGCCGAGTCGTCCCAGACGGCCAGCACACACAGGTCATACAGAGTCCCAGATACCAGGTTGGTGACATGGAAGGCTTTACTGGAGGGAGGAATCATCCTGCAAACACACAATGACAAACTGATCAAACACATTATATTATACATCACACACAGTTCACATCAACTGAATCAATATCAATACTGTGAGAGTTCAGTTATTAGCATTATTCACTGCAGACTACTTTACAATTAGTTTATACCTTTTATAGACCATTGTTTCTGCCATGTTTCAGACTGAAGTACTTTTCAACTCTGTTCCTAGAGCCCCATTTTGCATGTCTCCTTAATTAAACCTTGTCCCCACTCTTTTGACAAACTGTGACCTGCACCAGACACTTTGTGCAGCACTGGTCTGCTCACTACCTCATTCACCTACCTCTCCAGTCAATTTAAATAAATTACTGCTCTCTGAGCTTTTTGTCACTTTAAATCAGTATAAATAAGCTCTTTTGCACTACAATCATTTTGTCTGCACTGTTTGTTTACTTTACTGGTTTGCACATGTGCATTGTGCAGCTTTATTGTTTTTTTTTTGTTTTGTTTTTTTTACATGCCCTTATTTGTATAGTTGCATTTTATATTTCATATATAGCAGTTTAATATATATACACACATTTTTTATATCTTATATTTCTATTCTCTGTATGTATGTACTGTACATGTGGAAGAATTGACAATAAAGCAGACTTGACTTATCTGGGGGACGTGACTTGATGTTGCATGGCGGGGCCATGGTGGGGGATTTATTACAAAATCCTAATAACCTATTAAACAGCCCAAACTCTTATAGATTAACATACACATGAAGACAGCATTATATGCAAACCAAATTTGTGCTTTTGTACAGAGCATGTACAGAGAGAATAGAGAATAAGTTAGGATAGAGCCTTGTGGAACACCACAAGTAAGAGGAGCAGGGGAAGAGGAAAAATTTCCCAGCTTCACTAAAAACTTTCTGTCAGATAGGTATGACTGAAACCATTTCAGAGCGTTTGCTTTTAGACCTACCCAAGACTCTAATCTAGATAATAATAAGGAGTGGTCTATGGTATCAAAAGCAGCCGATGAATCTAAAAGAATAAGAACTACAGAGTCCCAGGAATCAGTAGAGAGGTAAATATCATTTAACACCCTCAAAAGGGAGGAATCAGTGTTGTCAGCAGACTTAAAGCCAGATTGAAAAACCTCATAAATAGAATTACTAGTCAAAAGTGTTGAAGTTGATTCAGCACAATTTTCTCTAAAACTTTTTAAATGAAAGGCAAAACAGAAATTGGACAAAATTTTTTAGAACATTGGGGTCCAGTGAAGGCTTCTTGAGAAGGGGAGTGACTAGCAACTTTAAGGTCAGCAGGAGCAGAGCCAGTTTGGAGACACTTATTAATAAGAGACAGCAAACCTGGCCCAATCAAATCAATAATTAATTTTAAAAATTTGGGGTGAATGATATCACTAGAACAGAATGAGGGTTTAAGATTGTCAATCACCCCCTTCAATTCCTGGAGATTGATGGGTTCAAAAGCATCCTAAAATGCAGAGAAAGATGACATGATTGGAGAGATGGTTAAAGTTAGTTTGGGGCAGACACCAGGTCTTAGGTTAGTAATTTTGTCACTAAAATATCTCAAGAAGCTTTCACAGAATTCATCATATGCTGCAGACAACTTCACTGTTCATATCATTTTTTTAGAGTGCTTACACTCAAATTAGACTGAATTCAGCGATATTCCTTGATAATGTAATTGTTCTTTGCTCCTTGTATAATTCGTTCTTTGGATAATGGTGGACAAGCAGCGTTATAATTAAACTTAAAATGTCTTTTTATTAAATGTGATAAGATCAAATACAAATTCAGATGAAAATTCAGATGAGCAGATGCTACAGTGCACTGTGCACTTATTGTAGGTGTCTTATTAAATTACCAAAAACTACTTGAAATCTTGAAAAGTAAAAAACAAAAAAAACAACAACAACACATTTTTACAAAACAAAATGGCCATAAATCCAATTTATATCAGATTTAACAAATGTGCCTTAAGTGTCAAATAAGATTTCAACCATGTGTTCACACTTGGGATGTGTACAATGTGTCGTCAAAAGTCCAAATGCATTATTTTTGTCCTTTCCCCATAAACTGCTGCCATCTGATGTTTACTGCAAACAGAGATGGCAATGTCTGAGTGAGATCCAGTCCAGTCGGTCTGATGGTAGCTGGTAGTGGCTTAATACAACAAATGTTTCTAGGAAAGAGCTAGTTACTGGATTTGCCAATATTAGAGGCATGACATATATTAAAGATCATTAAAAACAAACAAACATTTTGACATCCACAATCAGTGCTGTGTATTCTGCTATAAGTTACTGCATTTATTACTTCTGGACACACAGACATTAAAAGTCTAAGCATAAAGTATGTCTTTGTTATTGCTAATTTCTTCAGCATTATCTGATCTGATTCTGTTGAACTTTTATTTTAACTGTCTGAATGATTTTATTTTTTGGTCTTTCTTACTATCCTGGTATCAACTATTTCAGAGAAAAAGCTACAGTACAAACTGGACAAGATTTTATTCTAGTAGTCAAATGTCCTAAAGTGTTGCTTACCCGTGCACTAACCATGACTGGACGGCTCTGATTTTTACGTGAACTACACTTAAGTTCTTCCTTGCTGAGCTGACAGCTAACAGCAATTGGCTTTATTTTTTCTTCCCATCTGTGCTGCTGCCACGAACAGATGGCCTACCCAGTATCACACACATATATTAATAAAGAAACGATCTTAAACCATAGTGCAGGAAAGTAAAAACACTGCAAGAACGTCTAGAGTGTGGTAAGTGTTTACTTCTGCACACGTTAGATCTGTGGGTCGCTGGCGAAAGGATCACGGTACAAGCTCTTCAGCTGTCATGAAGAGTTTATGGATATATATATATATATATATATATATATATATATATATATATATATTATAGACTATATATTTGTTCAGTTTAATAAATAATATATCACAAAACTATCACAAAAGTTTTGTATCTTGGGGATGATCGAGGGGCACGTGCAGCATTGAAATTTTATTTTTTCATCATGCTTTCAACTTTTATTTTTGCTAACTGTATTTTATATTTAGATTTTACCGTTTTAGTCATGTTTCAGACGTCTACCCTTATGCAAAGAAAATATATTGCCTTATATATGACTGATCAACATAACTTCTTGAAAATATACAGAATGATATATTGATAATCTATTACAATATACTAAATAATTCAAAAGGAATTGCTGCTTTTCATATATTGAATATTTCTTCACATTAGTTCTTCTTTTACTATTACATTAAACATTTTCTTCACTGCTATATAGCTTGTATATGTATTGATATAAAGCCATACATGGTCCATGCAAATAATGCAGTATATTGAAAACTCTTTCAGTATATTTAGGGGCCAAGCCCTGATGGGACAATAGCATCTGTTGCCTTTGTACTGTATGTACTGTATGTTCTTCTTTTTCTTCTTCCACCTATGGATCATAAGATACCAAAAATAGCTATTTTTTGCTAATATCATTTGAACACTTAATCAGAGAATATTTTTTTCACTACTCCTATAAATTTTGTCCAGTTTGTCCAAAATGTGGTCAGATGACCTTTAGACCGAGCCGCATAGAAATTACTGAATGAATATTTGATAAACACTACAATTCCCAAGAAATATCTCTCTGAAGTAGAACGTGCTTGTATCTGTGGACTTATGTTAGTTAACTTAGCAGGCACATTTAGTTATCAAGCTAATGAGGCTCTTCAGATGCATTAAGTAAGTTTAGGAGTTTTTACAGTTACTGCTATGATAAAAAATAACTTATATGTAGTATTACAATTTTACATGTGTCACATTTAATGTCCAACAATAAATATTTTAGCAGAATGCATATTTTATTCAGAATTATTGGGCCATTATTCTATTGCTAAGGGGAAGTCGTGGCCTAATGGTTAGAGAGTCGGACTCCCAATCGAAGGGTTGTGAGTTCGAGTCCCGGGCCGGCAGGAATTGTGGGTGGGGGGAGTGCATGTACAGTTCTCTCTCCACCCTCAATACCACGACTTAGGTGCCCTTGAGCAAGACATCGAACCCCCAACTGCTCCCCGGGCGCCGCAGCATAAATGATGCCCACTGCTCCGGGTGTGTGCTCACAGTGTGTGTGTGTGTGTGTTCACTGCTCTGTGTGTGTGCATTTTGGATGGGTTAAATGCAGAGCACAAATTCTGAGTATGGGTCACCATACTTGGCTGAATGTCACTTCACTTTCACTTTCACTATTGCGTTCCATCTGTTTAGTGCTCTCCGTGCTAAGTCATGCTTTAGTGTTGTCATTCTCACACTGGAAGCTCTACTCAGAGTCAGCAGTCTGTTGAATGTGCGGCACTCTGCAAGCAACCGACACCAAACCTTTCATGTGGTGTGTTCAGTTCCAGTGAGGCACATGCCCAGACCTCAAGATGTACTGTGGCCAGAAGTGGTGTGAAAGATGCTTCTGAAGTTGGATCTTCCACGTGTGCTCATCTTGAATCAGAAATATGTTTTTGTTCATTATCATCTAAACTTCAGTTCATTTTGAATCCATTCTCTTCAGAAGAAGAGTGGCACAGGTAAAAAGAGATGAGCAGAGAGGAGGATGTTAGAAAAGAAGAGAGGAGAGGGAGAAGACAGAAGTGGAGTGGAGGGGATTGGTATAGAAACTAAGAAGACATGGATAGAGAGGAAGTGGACAGCAGGGTGGAAGGAGATGTAGAAGGTAAAGACAAATTACAAATGAAATCCGAGTTACCCAAATTGACCATGTAAGAAATCATGGCCTCTCCTTTAGAGAAGCTGGGAAACAGATGTTGAGATTTAGCAGAATGTGCAGATTTAGCTAATGGTTCAGAACTCTCCTGACAGCATGCACTTCAATCCCACCAACGTCTTAAATTTAGTTTCAAATTTAAGGTCACAAAAGTCTTAAATGATTCAACAAAGTCTTATTTATGATTCAGGTAGGTCTTAAATTTGGAGAACGTAAGACAAGCATTGCATTATAGATTAATGGAACAATTAAATCTTTCTTTAAGAAAAAAAAAAAAATCAGAGTCATAGGCTATATAACTGCTATATTCTGCCACTCCAAAAGTGCCACCTGCTGGCAGAGGATGAATTTGCATGTTCAGTAAGCCCTTCTGCTGTTTTTGTGCAGATCATTGAAAAAATACTTGTAAATTTAAATGTCAACCAGTGGATCGACAAGAAACTAATGCATTTTAAAAATCTAAACAAGTGAGACATTAAGATATTTATATGTTATTAAATTAATAATTTATTAGTAATAATTGATTCCTTTTAACTTATCCCTTTCCTTAAAAATGCTTTTTGCTTGTGTGAAAACCTGTAACTGAACTGTATATATCTGGAATTAATTTTATTTGTGCAGGTTTTTAAAAAAGCTTTACATTTGATAAAAAAAATTAATAAATAAATATATATATTTACAGTGCTTCATTTTGCAGTAAAGTTGAACTGTTTGATTTGTTGACAGTTTGTGTTTAGATAGCTGTGTTAATACAAGACTAGAACAGGGATTCCCAAAGTGTGGTGCGCACACCCCCAGGGGTACACGAGCTGCCACCAGGGGGTGCGCGAGAGGAAAAATGTAATGGCGGTCTGTTTTTTTAAGTGGGATTTTTCCATACAATAAAAAACATGAACAGTAAACATTTTCTTTGTAATCGCTTTTATTTTAAATAAAAAAACTATAATTTATTAGTTTTTGATGGAAACGTAGAAGACAGATGCTGTCTTCTATGCACTGTTCTTCTTTGATGTACTGCAGGCCAGGCTATATGCGCGCCAACTCGTTTCATTCATTCCATAATATATATTATAAATATGCTTAAATGGCTGAAATCAGGGAAACTGTCAAGTCGGACATCTTATGATAAAGTTGTTAGTCAGGAGGAGAGGGGCCAAGAGAGAGTGAGGATTTGGAGGCAACAGAGACGAAGAGAATAGAGAAAGAAAATGAGCGAAGAAAAAATCTTGAGGAAATCTCTTTCTCGCTGCAGGCTGAGCGACTTCTGCGCTGCACTCGAAAAGTTACAGATGCATCTTCTTTTATTTTATTTTATGTTTGAGCCTAAATGCTCTTTGCAACTTAATTATGTTGTGAATTGTGTGTAGGCTAATTTTATTGTCGCACTTGAAAAGTTTCAGATTGATACTCGTTTTTTATTTATTTTATCTATTTCGGAGCTTATTCTCTTTAATGATGTGGATCATTTGTAACTTCATTGCAATTGAATTCAATGCACTGTCGTTCTAATTTCCATAACCGTTGTGTTATAGTAGTTCTCAACCTTTTTTTCCACCGGGCCGCACTATGGTCCAAGTGCAAGTTGCGGGCCGCACGCATATCATTTACATATTACTTCACCAATACAAACCAACCTGATTTATAATATTATAGCATAAATATTATGATATCTAATCGATTGCATTAATTTAAATAAATAAATAATTGTACTCCCCATATAAATAAAACACCTGATGCTGTCGGGAGCTGAAAAATTTTGTGAAATTCGTCTCGAAAAGATGTGCCTGTGTTATACTCTCCGCATGAGCAATCCGGACGCGGACACGGCCAGTGCAGACGCGGACTTCAATTTATTCTTCCGAATGCGCACGCTGATGGTCCGCTCTGCAGCAAACATGTTAACAAACAATTGCCCAGAATTATTGCACGTCTGGCTTTCTTTATATTCTTTTATTGACGGATTGCACAGGTTCGAGTAGCAATGGGCTTCTTCACACTGCCTCCACATGTGCAATTGTGCTTTTGAAGCCTAGTGACCATGCGCACACGTTTGTCCTCTCAGAGCCTCCGCACCATGACGATGTTTACGTCACGCCTACCTAGCGGGCCATAACGGTCTCCCCGCAGACGCGGAAAGTTTAACATAGGCTTAAGATGCAGTCTGTAAGACGCGCACGGGAGCATGACTTGACGCGACATTGCAAGAAAATGTGTGTTCACAAATGTAGCCTATGTTGATCCAAATATGGAAAGCACTTTCGAATTTAATAATATGAGGTTCTCTCCAGAGATGTTTTGCCACATTTCTTCAATTAAGGATGATTGCTACGTAATATATGGTGTTTCCATTTGCCTGAACTTCAAGTAAGTTGCGAGGCAAACCGAAAATCCAGCACTTCTCCTTCACTACTGATACTGCGACTATACTTTTTTCTATGTGTTCATTCGCTGGCATTTTCCACATTTCTTTTTTTTTCTCCCTTAAAAACAAATTTGTCCATTCTGATGCTCAATTTTACCGAACTAATGGCTGTTGATGACTATTTGAATTGAATTAGGCAAAAGTGGGCGCTTGTATGTGTTCGTTAAATGCGTAATGTTATGTGAGTAGGTCTGCTCATGCCTGAAAATAATATATGAAACACAAACTAATTTAACATAAAAAACATTAG
This sequence comes from Carassius carassius, assembly GCF_963082965.1. Classification (NCBI taxonomy): domain Eukaryota; kingdom Metazoa; phylum Chordata; class Actinopteri; order Cypriniformes; family Cyprinidae; genus Carassius; species Carassius carassius. The sequence continues at coordinate 33,521,111 of NC_081772.1, forward strand.
GCTATAGCTTATATTTCTTAAGTACAGTAAGTTTACAGTACAGTACTTACATTACAGTAAGTAATGTAAAAAAAATTAATTGTAAAACTGAAGAAAAAAAATTAATTGTGTTCAGCATGGTGGGCCGCATTTGAATTGGTGACGGGCCGCGGGTTGAGATGATGCTGGCCATTTAATTGGCCTAGCCTATTGCTGCAATGTTTCTTTTACGCGGCTGAAAATAACCGTGCTTTCTGTTACTGAGTCTGTGTCTGTCACTCGTCCTCTTAAAAGTGGAAGCTTGTGCGTAGCTTTGTTGCATTATATTGAAACTTTGTTGATGTTTTTATTGTCATGCGTGTTCTGGTTATTTGCGCATTATTAAACATGACTCTCTATATAGCGATAAAAGAAAGCTTTGTTGTGTTTTTTTTAAAGTGGGGATGGGGGGTGCGCCAACCCGGTTAGGACATAGAAGGGGGTGCGCAGGAAAAAAAGTTTGGGAACCTCTGGACTAGAACAATAACATTACATTGGAGAAAAGAGTCAAATCAACAGAGGAAAAACTTTACTTGAACATATAGAATTTTTTTTTAAAGGTATATAATGTTCAGTTAAGCTGTAACTGTGTCAAATTTTGCAAAGGTAAGTGAATTGATAGAAACAATTCTAGCAATGAAATCAGCTAGATACTGAGTTTTAAAGTGTATTTTAAGGAAGTTTCTTAACCCTTTAAAACCGAACGTGTCGGCGCCGACACAATTTACCATGCGGTATTAATGTTTTCATAACTCAGCAACCGTTTGCACTATGAAAAAAAATCTAATTGCGTCTGATAGAAGAAATATTGCGCTTTAAGACAATATACAGCTTAATACGGTAACTGCATGCTTTCCAGCAGCAAATCACAGCGGCTTTCGGGGAGAGGGGGAAGGGTGGAGTAGAAGCGGGAGATACGGAGCGCAGCAGGTTTGAAAGTTTGAGAGGGTGAAATATAAACAAAAACAAACAAAAACATGGCGAAAAAAGGTTTTACACAAGAGGAGGCGATTGATTTGATCTCTGATTACACCTGGGAAGAGGCTGAACATGATTCATCGGACCCGGAGTCTGTATTCAGACGTTGAGGAGGTGTACTGGTTTTGATCCAGTCGTGGATTGGTAAGTGAAGCTTATTTATTTGTTTCTTTCTGATGAATCGATGAGAAATTAATAAAATAGTCAGACTCCGTGTTTCTGTTCGAAAAAACACTGTTTCACACACTTATATGTGCGTTGCACACACGTGTAAGTGCGTATGTGCATGCATGCATGCGTTCATATTTGCTCATGTAACGTTAGCGTTATGTGTATGGGTGTGTGTGTATGCATACATCATTGTGTGTGTAAGTGCATGGACATATCTCTCTCTCTGTGTGTGTGTGTGTGTAAGTAAGTAAGTAAATGTGCGTGTGTGTGTATGCGAATGTGTGCGTGTATGTGTAACGTTATATGTATGTTTGTGTAAGTGCATGCATGTGTGCATATGTTTATGTGTGTTTGTGTGTGCTACTGCTAATGTGTGCATGTGTATATCTGTGTGTATGTGTGTGTGTGTATATCTGTTTGTGTGTATCTGTGTGCATGTGTGTATCTTATACAGCCTATGATGTGTATGCAAATGTGTGTGTGTACGTGCTTGCGTGACTTTGTGCATGCATGCATTTGTCTATATCTGTATATTTGCGTGTGTGTGTGTGTGTGTGTAGGTGCATGTATGTGTGTGTGATTGTGTGTATGCAAATGTAAGTAACTGCAGGCTTTATTTTTATTATTTTATTGTATTATTATTATAGTTATTTATTTATTATATTATTATATATTTATATATTATTTGTACAAATTTTCTCTTACTAATAGATTGCTTCATAATGAAAAGTATTTTTATGTACATATATAGTGAGTTTGTAATACATGCTGCTTTTTTTTTTTCCAGTTTGGCTTACTCCAGATAAGTATCTATTTATCGGTGCCCCATAAAACAAGTCATATGTGACCATTTTCCAGCACTTCCTGGACATTGCAGTGACCAACAGCTTCATTTTACACAAAGAGATGTGTGCCATCCACCATGATAAGCTCATGACACGGCAAAACTTTCAGGAGCTGCTAGCTGCTCCGCTCACAGATGTTCCCCTGGATGGCCGGCTGAGAGAGAGATGCGATCATCTGCCTGTTCCTGTGAGTGATACTCAAGACCTTTCACAGAGTTGTATATGATGCAAAAGGAGCACCCCATGGAAGTGCAAGGAATGTGATGTGGGACTATGCTTGCAGTTAGACAGGAACTGCTTCAGAGAGCACCACATTTAAATGACTGGATTGAAGGATCCAAAAACGCCTGGAGGACTGGAGTACAACAAATGGCTCCTGAGTGAAAACTGTGCAATCCAGTGTCTCAAAAAGACTTGTATATATGTATTATAGTTCCTTTTTCAAGATTGAGGCATTAGATTCTTTCGATCATGAGTTTTCAGATTTTTTCTAAATAAAAACCAGTACAATTTCTTCCCGTTTTAAATGTTTTGTCTATTTAAATTCTATTTACTAACTCATTACACAAAATAATGTACAATAACTGTAATTTCCTGAAAGCCTATAATTTTCTGAAAAAAATGACACCATGTGATACCACATTATGTTCTAATTTTATAATCAAAAAAACAAAATGAGTGAAAACGGCCAATTTTAGCTTTAGGTTCTAAAGGGTTAATGTTGCTTGGTAATGCTTCGAATCACCAGGTGCCAAATGTGAACAAACACTTTTATTATACATTTATTAGGGCCGGTGTAAACATAATTGACTTATAATATTATGTATGCATATAGCCTGCATTCAGACACAGGAACCAAATACAGGACTATCCATATGACTTAACAATGGATATTTATGCAGTTGTATGTAATGGTGACAGTGCTGTAATGACACAGCTAGACGTGATGAAACAGACGTTTATCTGTAGCATATTTACATGCAAGGAATTAGCTAATGTGATTATTGGTAAAGGCTTGTGCTTTGAATATGAAATTGGTGAGCAGATGTTTGTTGAAGAGAGGTCACTGAAAATTAGTCTGAAGCAGGCACAAGTCATACAAGCGAAACCGCTTTTTTACAGAAAGCATCACACCAGTAGCTTGGCCCACACCAAAAACTTACTGGACCAAAATCCCATGCTTCATGTATTCTAACGTCCAATTCTGACAAATCCTTCCACAAAGAAAACCTTATAAAAGATGCCATCTGGAGAAGCATCACAAAAATCATCAAAACACAAGGTGTGTGCTCTTAGTTTCATGCTCTTAAGAGGGTGAGAGAGCTTGCTAACAGAGAGATCTCAGCCTTACTGTTCTGCCAGGCTGTGATTTTGTTGTGACGCACTGCATTTTTACTTGGAGCGATGTTAGAAATATTGCTTGTCCTAGAAATCTTATCATGTTGCAGCTGGTTATGACAGTGTATTCTCTGCCACAGTAAGAGCTTATTTACTCATTATGCTGTTCAAAACATTTCCCAGAGCAGCTCACTGAACCATTATGAAGAAAGCAATCAATAATTTATCTCTCACACTGGCACAACTCTGATAAAGACGCCACAACAAATTACTGCCAATGAGCAGTTTCTTCAAATATTAATGGGTGAATGGCTTAACTGACATTTTCCTTCAGTCTGTTTTCCCTTTCTAACACTACACTGTAGCAGCTGCTATAGTATACTACAACCTCATCAACGAGCAGAGGATTGACATACTATCTACCCATGGAGTCTCAGAATCCCCTAAAACTTTCAGGGCACCTGCTTGCTGTTTAAATAACAAAACACTTGATACAACTGACAGTCTGAAAGATCCACCCCCCCCCCCAAGACAAAACACACACCCAATACTACCTAAAGTTGATCAAACCAAAAAACTCTTGGATTCCCACAGTTTGCTTAATTGTGGCACATCTTTATCTGGAATTAGTAATTCTGTCATAGCTCATGAAAATGGACTTTTCACTCTGCTTGAAGATGTGAAAGAATCCACTCTGCTTCGTACCTGTAGATTAGGACTTCATCATCTGAGCAGTTGTACTGTAGTTGGTACAATTTCACTTTGGGAGCGGTCTTGCTGACGGACCAACTGACCAGGGCAGACACAGCAGTCACTTCAGACACAGACACTGCTTTATCTGGCTGGTTCTTGGGAGCACTTTTACTGGTCCTGGAGCTACCGGTAATGTCTGACAGTCGGGACTTGGGATGCGATGCCTGGCTTGTGCCATTGCTTATGTGGGGTAGCTGAATAATTGACAGCTCCACTGAAGCAGTTGATTCGCCAGCAAGGTTGGCTGCAATGCAAGTGAATGTCCCGTAGTCCTTTGAAGTGGTGATCAGGATCTCCAGGGTCCCGTTGCGGTACACCACAGTGCGAGAGGAGTTCCCGAGCAGTTGATTATCAGGGGTCACCCAGTGTATGGTTGGGGTGGGATCTCCGATGGCTTCACACCGTAGACTGGCGGTCTGCCCCTCCAGAACCAGCATGCGGTGGGTGTGCTGAGTAATCAGAGGCTGCTCACACAGAAACTCGTCCTCCCGAACATTCCAGAAGTAGCGGCCCTTTAGGCCAGGAGGTGAGGCACAAGTCTCCAGATCATCGTCTCGCTCCAGACGCCGGAACCAAAGCAATTCGCAGTTGCAGTGAAGTGGGTTTCCACCTATGCTGAGTGAGAGCTGAGGGGCGAACGGCGTGGTCCTCACCTCAGAATCCTGTGCCCTGGCAAAGATAGGATCCGGCGGAAGCTTCAGGAGCCGATTGGAGGTCAGGTCCAAGCGGGCCAGCCTCTCCAGATCCACAAAGGTCCCCTCGGGAATGTAATCCAACAAATTGTGGTCCAGACTCAGCTGGTGCAGGTTGATCATCTGCCGGACTGAATGCCAGGGCAGAGCCTGAAGGTTGTTGTAGGACAAGTCCAAATCCTCAAGCAAAGCGGCAAGGTCTTCAAACGCCTTCTCGGAGATACGACCCAGTTGGTTGTTATTGAGAATGAGATGCTGCAGGTTGACCAGCCCTCGCAGGTCGTTAGGGCCCAACTCCACTAAACGGTTGTTATCCATATGGAGAGAACGGAGTGTCTCCAGGTCCCTGAAGGAAAAGGGCTGTATGTAGCTTATCGTGTTGCGGGAGAGTGTAAGGTCCACCAAGTCTGTCATGTTGGCAAAGTCCTGTTTTGTGATTCGAAGGATGTAGTTTCCCCCCAACCGGAGCTCCACAGTGCTGCGATCTATATCATGTGGCACGGAGAGCAGGCCTTTGGCTGGGCACAGGGTCCCCAGTGACTCCGAGAGGTTCTGGCACACACAGTACTTGGGGCACGCATGGGCCATCCTTACAGCCATTCCCAGGACCAGGATCAGACAGAACACAGGGTCCATGGTAGATTCACACAAAGGGACCTGAAGGACAAGAATACATAAAGAATAATCAGTACTGAAATTCTTTGAGCGGAGGATCATTTATAATTTCAATCAGTGTTTTAAGGAAGCTACAGACAACCTGTGTATGTGCCATATCTTTCTATTGTCACTCAGTTAATACAGATGTACAGTTTGTAACCACTCTCATGTATATTAAGTACGTATTCATAATGTGTGTTAATTGTGCAGGATGCTTGCACTATTGAGAAACAGATAAGCTGAGAGCTGTGAAAGTAACAGTGAGGGGTGTTTCACACTTCTTGTGTTGAGGGCATGTACAGAGTGCAGCTTCAGCAGGTTAATGCTGCACTTTCAACTAATAGCACTTCTGAATAACCTGATATTTATGAATTTTCCATGGCCATATATTATAAAATGGTTGTAAGGAGTTAGCTACTGAAAACCATTAAAAACATGATTATAATGAAATCTAATTCATATGAGGAGTGTAGCATTTACATCCAAATAATAATTATTCTACACAGATCCCAAAAGCCAAAGTGCAGCTATAAATCATCTTGATTAACTGAAAGGTTTGTGTTTTTTGTCACTGGGTGTGGAACATGCAGATGTCTTTGTTCAAACAATGTGTGGGTACGTGGAGGCCATGATAGATGCAGAATGTGTGAAGAAACTTGATTTCGTCCTTAAAAGGCAATGTCAACTACAAGGTTTGTTTGTTGTTAAAACTAAAAAAAGAAGATTATTTCCTCCACAGTCTTCAAGGAAGCAAAGACACCATGATTCTATCACAGGGATGTGACCCAACACGCCCACGGAGTAAAAATCATGGTGGATTCAGAGCCAAGGCCTTCCAAGGTGCTCTCAACCGGTTAGACAGTCGTACTGTTGGTAAGTGTGTATTAGAAAAACATCTTGACTCTTTAATTTCAGATTGTACCACATTTAATAACAATTTAAATGAGCTTCCACTTGCAGTACAGGTTAACATTACAAACAGTCAGACGTTTTGACATTTTATTTTATTTGTGGCAAACATGACCTGGCATGAGAATGTTGTAAAACACAAGATGGTAAGAAAAACTAAGGCTTTTATAAAAACATTAGGGGGTTAAGTCCTGGCCTGCAATCAAAGTCAATTAATTAACTATTTTCATGCGGTTCATGAAGTGCTGAGCATGCAATGTGCTTCACACAATCTGTGTGGCTGTAAGGTTGGGTGGGCATGAGCATCTCTGTTAAGACTATGATATCAATGGTCTATGGGCAATGGGTTTCAGAGGACCAGTGTAAAGATAACTGACATTACAGGTTTTTCCTGCACTCAAGGCATATTACACATTTATTCTGCAAGCTCATTAAGATGCTCAGCAAGAGGTGAGACACTTGCACAAGCACCTCATCACCTTTAGAGCATGAAAGAGATAGACAGAGACACTTTCCCCAATTACAGTCTAATAACCTTGATACTTCAGTTAATAGGTTGGTCCTAATTGTGGTCAGTAGTGCAAACTGCACAACAAATTGCATACTTAGCAATAAAAAGCAAAGTAAATACACAATTATGGTTCACAATTAATTGCTACAGAAATATTTGTGAATAATGGTTGAAATGTCTGTATTGGTTATATCACATTGCAGGATAAATTTATTGTACAAACACCAAGAAATCGTTAATTCACACTGAACTTGGGAACATGTGTAAACCTTTGTAAACAAATCTCAAACAAGGGTTGACTAACATGACCATCTTCTTCATTTACAAGTGTACAAGTACAAGGTCCTTCATTAATTTTCTGATAAGTATTTGAAACTCAGCAAGACCAATATAAAATAAAAGACGATGGTGATAAATGTAATGGTGTTGTGTAGGATAAAGCGCATGACACAGGAGAAGACAACAGTCTTTAATAATAAATCCAATACACATGAGATTACTAGAATGCAAATGAAATGTAGAACAGGTGTGGGTGACTAATTAAAAAGCGATTAAATTAACAAGAAAACACAGGCAGGCAAACAGGAAAAGAACACAAAGTCATTTCTCTCTGGAAGTTCTCTAGGAGCTACTATCCATGACTTTATAATGTCTGGCTGGATTATTGCTACTCCTATTATTTTGGCATATCAAAGGCCCAAATCTCTTGGTTACAAGTCGTCCAAAATGCAGAAGCTAGTCTCTGCATAGGGATGTAAAAAGTTTGATCATGTTATTCCCCGACTGAAAACATTGCATTCCCTGCCAATTCATTACCAAATTTAGTTTAAAATCTACTTGTCTACAAATCACTAAACAATATAGCTCCTACTTATTTGTCTGATTTACTCCACTCCTACACTTCGGCGAGGGGATTAAGATAGGAGGGCTCTAGAAATAATCTGAATTTAAGCAAGCAGAACATAACCCACAGCTGGCCCAGTAAAGAGTCCATATGGGGCAGGAGGGGGCTCTGGAGGTGGACGAGGGGAAGGTGAAGGACAGGTAAGAGGAAATGAAGATGATGGGAGGAGCCAGGAGCAGGAGTATCCAGGTAGGGACCCAGACCACAGCCTTAGGACAGAGTTGAGGGAGAGAGGAAACAATGTGGAGATCTGGCTGATGACTCCAGGTGGACGACAAACTGAGACGGAGCAGATGGAGGAGGAGACCCAAGCAGAGCCGAGGAGACGGAGATCCAGGGTGACACTGCTGGACTGGAGAGCCAAGGCTGAGTTCATGGGACAGAGGCAGAGACGGGGATCCAGAAGACCACAGCAGAGCCGGCGCAACCAAGAACAATGGCGGAGCCAAAGGGATGGAGGGCCAAGGTGTACCCAGTAGCCTGTAATCCTGTGGCTAAACCAGGGTGATACCAGACCAAGGCAAAGCTGGAGGGATGATGGTCCACGGTGAAAGAATATTTTCTAATTTCATATAAGATAGACCTCATGTGCCACTCAAACACCTGCCCTTTTGGCAACTGTCTAGATAAGTGCCCTTTTTGCTTTTTTTTTATATTTTAGTTTTTGTTCAAATTTGGCTGGTGGCATCAATTCTCATTTAAGAGTGTGTCCAAAAACTGATTGTTAATCATTGTTCGAGAGTGCACAAGCCCTTCCCACTCTCTTACATCACTTGTCACGGGGCCAATGCTAACACAAGTACACTGCACGACCTGTGATATTAACAACTGTTCATTAAACAAAAGGCTAATTATATTAACCATTTTTAGACAATTTTTTTTTTGTCTTTACAAAAATGGTTCAAAAGAAAGCAGATCATTTCAATACAGAGCTCTGTTTTGTTCTTGGGTGTTACGGCATTTTTGAACAAATCAATGACACATTAGTGATCACTTTCACTCATGAATGAATGTTTCATATAACAGTTCAATAAGTGATTAGTAATGTCATTTCATATAAATAATATAATTCCATTTTTCACAACATTTCATATTTCAAAAAAATTAATAAAAATGACATGGGAACATGATCACTAGAAAACTATAAATAGCATTAGCAGCATGGCATTGCACTAGCAATGCTAAAGTCTTGGGTTCGATTCCCTGGCATGCTGGTATAATTTAATTCTCGAGTGTAGTAGAAGTTGCTTTGGGTGAAAGTGTCTGCCAAAGGACTAAATGTAAATTCAGTAGTCTCTCAAATAAAACTGCTGACAACCATCGGACTGCGTGTAAACCGTAGGTTTTCAGGATCTGCTCTCAGTGTTGCTCATATTAAAGTCTGTGTGTGTGGGGTTGAGAGACGCTCCGATTCATTTGGATCTCACGTAACACTACAGCACTGAAGACAGCATTTCTGGATTTGCCTAAAATCCCTCCAATTGGCGACTGAAATCTAAAGTGCACATTCTGTACAAGGATCATGCTTATCTCATATATACGTGACGAGCACAGGAGGGATAACTGATCAGTTGGACTGCTTTACAGTACACCTGCCATTAACATACATTTTGTATCCAAATTTTTTTAGCCAGACTGAGTTTAGACTTTCATTCCAATGCATGCCCAATGCAGGTGAAGGAGATCCAAAGGCACTTACATGTACATCACTTCTGTATTATAAACAGACTGATGGATCATTCAAAATCCTATTGCATTTAAAAGTGTCAGCAGTCTGTCACAGGCAACCTCTGAATGTGGATTCAGCGATCTGTTCAAAAAGCATTTTGGGTGTATTTTCACCTGACATTTAATGTGAGATCCTCCCTGATCCGTCACTACATTACATCACATTACATCTCAGTCCCGTCCTGTTGAAGCAGCGAAGAGCATCAGTGTGAACATCTCTAACTCAGATTATGAGGGGGACTAAATACATTTGTGGTCCCTTTGACAGATCGATGCATCTCATTCAGACTTAATAAATGCTTTTACAGACAGAAAAGTATTAATCTAATTTGTTGAATAACATTTAATGAAACTAGTAAGATCGAATGAGTATCAAATTATTGTACAAATTATTACAAATTGGCATTGGTGGAAAAACATTCGATATTATAGAATCCATGTATAAAAACAGTGAATGTGCGGTCAAGATTGGGAATCTGAGAACAGAGTCGTGGAGTGAGGCAGGGGTGCAGTCTGAGCCCAACACTGTTTAACAGCTACATCCACGAGCTGCTCCGACAGCATCCCAGGCCTCGCTCTACACGACTCTGAAGTCAAGAGCCTGCTGTATGCAGACGACCTGCTTCTGCCGAGGGTCTCCAGCACAGCCTGGCCCTGCTGGAACAGCACTGTGAGGAGTGGACAAAACCAGGGTCATGGTGTTCCAGAAGAAGGCCAGGTCTCAGGGAAGCAGATATCAGTTCAGTTACAGAGAAGAAGTCCTGAAGCTTCACTTACCTGGGCATCCAGATCTCAGCATCAGGGGGCTTCAGTCTGGCGTCAAGGCCCTCAATGAGAAGGCACGGAGGGCATTTTATGCCATTAAAGCACGGTTTGGCCAATTAAAATTACCAATTAGAACATGGATTAAATTATATCACGCAATCATCAAACCAATCCTACTGTACGGGAGTGAAATTTGGGGACCAATATTAAAATTTGAAAACTTGGACAAAAGTTTAATAGAAAGAACACAATTGGAATTTGCCAAAAACATCCTGAGGGTAAACAGAAGCACTTCTAATAATGCCTGCAGGGCTGAGCTGGGCTTACACCCCTTACACATAGAGATACAAACAAGAGCTGTTCAGTTCTATCATCACCTGACTCAATCTGACACTCAATCCCCCAGATTGAGTGTGGATGGATACTGCAGTCAGTGCTATATATCCACCTGTTGTATTTTAGCCCATATTAACAATTGTTAACACTATTCAAAACATGCTGGACCCTAGATATTACAAAGAATTTTCCTTTCAAATATTAGTGTGCAATAAAACAGAAATTTTACAAAATGGCCTGAATTATTTGTGTCTTCTTCATTTTCAGAATTAACATTTCCTCTCATGCATTTGGGACACCTTGAGTCAGTGCTGCACAATCGAATCTGAGGCAGTGGTGTCAAGAGAAGACAGGATACTGCAAAGAGGGCTGCTGAGGTGTTGCTGTGCAGCATTTTAGGATAAAAATGTCTAATTATTTAAATGCTCATCCCTCCTGGTCCCGCTGGACACAAAGGGCCCCAGGCTATCGCCTGCCCCGTCTCTGCAGATGGGAATCTGGAGGAATGATCCCTGACACCAGCAGGGAATCAGGCTTCAGACAATAAAAGTCTCATTTGACACATTAGCCTTTGGAGTGCTTTCACGTCGGCCTGAATTTAAGAAGACGATGCCTCAGGGACATGAGGAGAATGAGGGGACGTTTCTAAATGGACCCCGGCAGTCAGGAGCGTGACACTGTGAAATCTTCTGGTGTCCTCGGCAGGTTGAATCATAAAACCTTTTTTCCATCTTACAACTGCAGCATCACACTTTCATTTCTCCATTATAGGCACTGATCTCTCTCTGTCTCTCCAGGATTTATGCTAATTCATCCAAACGCCACTTTATTCGCAGCAGCTTACGCTTTTGTCTCACTTCCACAATTTTGCTCACAAACCAACATTTACAAATCAAAATACAGAATTCTGAACCCAAATAAATTGGTCAATAGATGTTCAACTGCCCTGCTGCTGTACTGTAGTGAACTGCACTGAATACATTTACATTTAATCATTTAGTAGACGCTTTTATCCAAAGCGACTTACAAATGAGAACAATAGAAGTAGTCAGGTCAACAAGAGAACAACAACAGTATACAAGTGCCATGACAAGTCTCAGTTAGTCTAGTATAGAACGCAGAGGTAGGTTTTTTTTTTTATTAAAAAGACAAGAAAAGGAAAAGTGCTAGTGTTAGTTGGTTAAGTGCAGGCGAAAAAGATGAGTCTTTAGCTGTTTCTTGAAAATGAGTAAAGACTCAGCTGTACGAATTGAGATTGGGAGGTCATTCCACCAGCTGGGCACAGTCCAGGAAAAGGTCCTTGAGAGTGATTTTGAACTTCTTTGGGATGGTACCACAAGGCGTCGATCACTTGCAGAGCACAAACTTCTGGAGGGCACATAAGATTTAACCAATGAGTTTAGGTAAGTTGGTGCCGTGCCAGTGGTCATCTTGTAGGCAAGCATCAGTACCTTGAATTTGATGCGAGCGGCTGCTGGTAGCCAGTGTAACCTGATGAGGAGAGGAGTAACGTGAGCTTTTTTTGGCTCATTGAAGACAACCCTCGCTGCTGCATTCTGGATCAATTGCAGAGGCTTGACAGTACATGCAGGAAGTGCCAGGAGAGCATTACAATAGTCCAGTCTGGAGAGAACAAGAGCTTGGACAAGAAGTTGGGTTGCTTGCTCTGACAGGAAGGGTCTAATCTTACTAATGTTGTATAAGGCAAATCTGCAGGACCGGGTCTTTGTAGCAATGTGGTCTGTGAAGCTTAACTGATGATCCATCACAACTCCTAGGTTTCTGAATGTCCTTGAAGGAGTAATGGTTGATGAACCCAGCTGTATACAGAAGTTGTGATGAAGCAATGGGTTAGCTGGAATCACCAGGAGTTCTGTCTTCGTAAGGTTAAGCTGAAGGTGATGGTCATCCATCCAGCTAGAGATGTCACTCAGACAGGCTGAAATGCGAGCAGCTACCGTCGGGTCATCTGGCTGGAATGAGAGGTAGAGTTGGGTGTCATCAGCATAGCAGTGATAAGAAAAGCCATGCTTCTGAATGACAGATCCTAATGATGTCATGTAGATGGAGAAGAGAAGTGGTCCAAGTACTGAGCCTTGAGGAACCCCAGTAGCAAGGTGGTGTGACTTTGAAACATCACCCCTCCAAGACACACTGAAGGATCTGTCAGAGAGGTAGGACTTAATAAAATGAACATGGCTGGACTGGACATACTGAGTATCAGGGTAGTATTTAATTTATTTACTACTGTATTGATGGAAAGAGACTTACAGTAATAATAATAATAATCAACTCTTTATTACCTTTGTCACAGCATTCAGTGTATGGAAAATAACCATCATGACAGAAATTCACACAGTTATAAACTGTAAGAAGTAAAAAGCTACAATTTGGGACCAGAAATTCTGTAACTGTAAGAGTAAATAATAATTATAATAATGATGATGATAATGATGATGATAATAATAATGACTGCACCCATTTGGATGGAAGCTTGTAAATTAATTTTTTATATCCAATGCTGTCACGTGACCTGACAAAAGAATGAACGATAGGTTAAAGCCTTTTATACAGTCTATTTATTATTATTATTAAACAATACAAACATTAAAACATTAAGGCAATACACTTAAAATCATTAAGACAAAAAAAGAATATACACACAGATTTGTTACCAGGGAAACACCTTTTATCCAGTCTATGGTCAAAGCTTATCGTTCACGTGATGAAGGAACAACTCAAAAAACCCAAAGACTCAAGTCTCCTTCCGGCTCAGACTGCGTTGGTTAACTCAAACCCAAAGACTTGTCAAATAAGAGGTGAGGTGAGCTAATCACAGACTGAAGAACCAGGTAAACAGTCAATTAAACTTATAGCATTATAGTTTTTTTTTTTTTTTTTTTTTGTAGTGTGATCAACGTTTGCACAATGATAACCTTTGACGATGCTTAATTCAGGTGCAAAGAAAACTTGATTCTGATTGGTCAGTCCTGACATTCTGAGCTCTGTTATCCCTCGATAACAACCTGTAAAAGCAGTTAACACAGGCTCATCTGGGTAAGGTTTTAAAACATTTTCATCTTAATTCTTTTATTGTCTTAATTATTTTGTAGTGAAATGTTGTGTAATACGTGGTTTCCCTTAAATGTCCGTTTAGTTTGAATTTGCCACTAGCTCGGAACTGCTGTCTTCACAGAAGCTTTGTGTTCCAATATTTCAACTCTAATCTAACTTTACTCCTAGCCCTAACTCTAATCTAGCCTAACTCCTAGCCCTAACCCTAATCTAGCCTAACTCCTAGCCCTAACTCTAATCTAGCCTAACTCCTAGCCCTAACCCTAATCTAGCCTAACTCCTAGCCCTAACTCTAATCTAGCCTAACTCCTAGCCCTAACTCTAATCTAGCCTAACTCCTAGCCCTAACTCTAATCTAGCCTAACTCCTAGCCCTAACCCTAATCTAGCCTAACTCCTAGCCCTAACTCTAATCTAGCCTAACTCCTAGCCCTAACTCTAATCTAGCCTAACTCCTAGCCCTAACTCTAATCTAGCCTAACTCCTAGCCCTAACTCTAATCTAGCCTAACTCCTAGCCCTAACTCTAATCTAGCCTAACTCCTAGCCCTAACTCTAATCTAGCCTAACTCCTAGCCCTAACCCTAATCTAGCCTAACTCCTAGCCCTAACTCTAATCTAGCCTAACTCCTAGCCCTAACTCTAATCTAGCCTAACTCCTAGCCCTAACTCTAATCTAGCCTAACTCCTAGCCCTAACTCTAATCTAGCCTAACTCCTAGCCCTAACCCTAATCTAGCCTAACTCCTAGCCCTATTTCTAATCTATCCTAACTCTAAGCCCTAAATCTAATCTATCCTAACTCCTAGCCCTAACTCTAATCTATCCTAACTCCTAGCCCTAACTCTAATCTATCCTAACTCTTAGCCCTAACTCTAATCTATCCTAACTCCTAGCCCTAACTCTAATCTATCCTAACTCCTAGCCCTAACCCTAATCTATCCTAACTCCTAGCCCTATTTCTAATCTATCCTAACTCCTAGCCCTAACTCTAATCTATCCTAACTCTTAGCCCTAAATCTAATCTATCCTAACTCTTAGCCCTAACTCTAATCTATCCTAACTCCTAGCCCTAACCCTAATCTAGCCTAACTCCTAGCCCTATTTCTAATCTATCCTAACTCCTAGCCCTAACTCTAATCTATCCTAACTCTTAGCCCTAACTCTAATCTATCCTAACTCTTAGCCCTAACTCTAATCTATCCTAACTCTTAGCCCTAACTCTAATCTAGCCTAGCCTAACTCCTAGCCCTATTTCTAATCTATCTTAACTCCTAGCCCTAACTCTAAGCGAGATAATAAAGCTTTGCTTTGGGGTCCTGATCACCCTGATGGGGTTTATTCTGGGAGAACAACTGGCTAGATGTACATTATCTCTTACATAGCGCATGAGCACAGAGAGATTTGAGATGTTTTAAGTGTGTGTTCTCTCTCCGGGTGAGGGCAGTGTGTATCTGAGCACGCAGACAGTTTTGTGCGAGAGGAAATCAGTGCGCGAGTGCAGAGGTTCGCGCTCGCGCATTATATTAATGTGCTTTCATGCTAAAATAATGCGCTCGACATCTGTCAGTAAAATCACGCCATAATCAGTGTCAGTGACTGCAGGAGCTCAGCATAATAACGGAGTTTGCAGAAATTTGCAAAGTCAAAAATAAACAGTCAAAAGCTTCACTGACTGATCATGATACCAATAATAATTCATAGATTGCATGTCACACTCGACACAATAACAAAACCTGCAGGTATCTCTCACACACAGACATACGGTATGTCGGTAACATCGCTGCATTAGAAACAGTGTCTGAGCTAAGGTGTCGCAATGGTGATATTACAAAAATTAATTAAGTGACAAAATATCCATTCGAGTTGATATATTTGAAGGCAATGCTTCTGTGAAGACAGCAGTTGCAGTTGCTAGACACTATTTTATTAGCTAAACAAACGCAAAGCTTCCACAAAGAAACACTAGCAAGAGTTCCTAGCAGGAGTACAGCGCCGACCGATGTTACCCAGATGAGCCTGGGTTATCAGCTTTTACCGGTTGTTATCCAGGGATAACAGACAGCGAGTGACCAATCAGAATCAAGTATTCCCCAGAGCCATGTAATAATGTTGTTATCTAAACTGGCGCTTTGCAGCCAAGCAGGAGATTTATAATGTGACTCTCATAAAGCTAAGGCTTTAAGTCCAAGCAGAAGCACCTGTCAGCTGGTTGCTCTCGCAGTGGGAGGGACTAAACGCTTAATCCCATCAGCCCTTTTGATTTCAGCAAATCACTTTGAGTGAACAAAGACAAGGTGATTAATATTCATGACTCCGACAGTCTGCCACCAATTAGCGCAACAAACACAGACCTGCAGACAATATGTATGCTACCTGATGGAAGACGTGAGCAGCAGGAGAATGTCTCCTTGACTAATTTAACAATCTTAAATAGAGAAAAATTATTTACATCTAAAGTAACTTGTAGCGTGTTCTTAACCTCAGACCTTATTATTATCAGTCTTTTTCACAGAGACTTGTTCTTGCTCATTTGCTTCAGAATAGAGCTCGTGGGACTCCAAAGACGCTGACTTAAGGATTCACTGTATAAAAGTGAATGAGAACAATTTGTTGACTAAAACACTAGAAATCAGCAGTGATAACTCTCAGTTCATGCAGATATGTCTGAAGATGCATTTCTAAACTGGGTCATTCCTTATTCCCAGGTAAGTGTATGGATAAATTAAGTGATAACCTCAATTTCTGGATCCTAAAACAGAGGTAACTTTCATGGTATGTAAGATCATTCTTGTTCACAATACTCTAAGAAATGATTAAAGCTCAAGAGATGATTGCAGTAGATGGCAATGTGCACTAAGAACAGAAGAAAGAAGAAGCATGGCATGTTTAATCATGGTTTTATGTGATGTACGTTGAGCCTGTTTTCTGGGATCTCCCCAATGTATGTGTACACCCACAGAAACACAGCTTCAGCCCGTCTCATTATTGCATTTCACAAACGCATTTCCAGTGTAAAGAGAACTATGTACTTTTAACTTCCAGAAACTACCTGAAACTCACAATTTTTTGGATATTGTCAGGCTTGGCTCAAATTACTGTTATAAGGCCAGAAATTCAATATCAGTCAATGTCGCTCATGAAGTCTTAATATTATATCTCTCATTAAAAAGGAATGACTTCAGGTAACTTAGTCTTGCCAAATCACTGGCAGTGTGAACGTCTCTTAGAAGGGCTGTGACATATATAAGTGATCATTGCACTATAAAAACATACAGTAAAGGGCCATTCACACAAAACATGTTTTTACAGCTAAAACACAATGGTCAAACACATTTACATAGGAAAACAATGTAAACGCAGAACAATGCAATGCAAAAATGCATTCTGTGTGAACAGCCACAGGTTCTGGACCTCAAACATTCCTCCTCACGAGCCAAAAACAGTTTTTTCTTCTTCCACATTGTAACGTCACGCTGCGGTAGATGCACAGTCTGCTTTTCCTGATCAGCAGCAGTGAACAGTGACGTGAAGCAAAAGAGAGCGACTCAGGGACTCACTGAAACTTTTAAAGTAGTTCTCATTAA
This sequence comes from Carassius carassius, assembly GCF_963082965.1. NCBI lineage: Eukaryota > Metazoa > Chordata > Actinopteri > Cypriniformes > Cyprinidae > Carassius > Carassius carassius. The sequence continues at coordinate 33,538,375 of NC_081772.1, forward strand.
AAGTAAGACCATCAGATGTTGTGTTATTTGTGGTCTCCAGCAGATGCAAGCAGAGCGAAAGTCATTATAATGATGCCATCGACACTGAAGACAGTAGACAGGTGTCCAGAACTATTTCTGATGTACTCCACACGCTTGAGCTACTCCTGACGAATGAGGAGACAAGGTGATCTTTTGGGAATGTTTGCTTTGATACATCCTGTTACATCGTCAACACAAGCATTAAGCGGTTGACCAATCACAACAGACGGGGCCAGCTGACCAATGAGAGCAGACTGGGAGTCTGGAAAGGCGGAGCTTCAAAGAGACAGGAGTAAAAACAGAGTGTTTCAGGCAGAGGGCACTTTTTGAACTTCAAATCCTGTCTTCTAGAAGACCACTAAAATAAAATGATGAAAATTGGGAACTTTTCAAGAGTCGCAGCACTAAAATAAAAAAGTAATTAAAAGTAGAGAAAAAAGGATGTTAATGTGATATAATAAGACATGTCATGACTCATGATCATGAGCACAGGATCAAGAGCAGAGACAGCTTACATTCAGCTTGTGCTTCCACCTACAGGATGGTGCAAAGGTGTAGGCAGAGCAAAAAGCTGAAGAGTGTTCATCTATGAATAGACTCGAGAATATGTGCTCCATTATCACGTTAGCAGGGGGAGATGCACAGAGCTGTTGCTAAGTGGTGAAAATAATCTCAGTGGCCTCGCTTTTGCTCTAATAATAGATCATTTCTGTTTGTTAAGTTACACAATCATTTTCACACGACTGATTTTAAAGGGAACGCATCCTCAGCACTACTTACTTATGAAATAAAAGAGTTCGCTGTATGATATGAGACGTGAAGACCTTAATCCATTTCCATTCATCAAAAGGGGACAAAAAAAAGAATTAGAGACATAAATATGTACTATGTATCATGATAATGATATACTGATTGGGGGAAAAATGATACAGTTTTGAATGACGGTCAAAGGAGAAAGATACTTTTCCTCTAGAATGGTGTGTATCTCCAGCTAGTGAGCGGCCTGCTCTCAGAAATCCTGTGAGGATCTGAAATATCTGCATTGTAAATGCATTATCAGTGCATGAATACTGAGAACCTGGCCGATTTATATCCACACACACAGATGGAGAGACGCATTCACAGCAGACAGCCTTTTGGGACACAGAGGTCAGAAAAGATGCTAATCCATTCAGTCTCTCTGGACGTCACACTCAATGCTCCTCCTCTGAAAGCAGAATCAATTGACAATTTCCTTCAAAAGGAAGCAGCACAGAGCTTTAATACCAAACGGATCAGTTCAACATCCCGCTGATGAAACTTTCCAGAGGATCAGCTTCGTCTCTGAGTCAGAGAAGCCAATGATGGCTGGTCCGAGATCCGACCATAAAATGATCTGTCGAGGCAGCAGCTGGAACGTCACTAATAAAGTTTAATGCTCTCCACTTCTTCCAGCAGGAAAGTGCTCGATTCATCACTTTAGATTGGACTGAAGAGAGCTGTCAGGGCTTGAGCCACGGTCACTGTGTTCATAATCTATTATCACTTACATTCACACTGAGAGATTAAAACAGAGAGGTACTCAAGCCCGTCCAACAACGAGACCTCCAGCAGATAATCTGCTGAGAAACACTTCTCAAACAAAGCTGCTGCTCTAAAAATAAGACAGTGTCCTAACCAGGAGCCCAGCGATTTTTCTCCAAAACTAGAGACAAGATGTCGAGCGCTGCAGCTGCTATTGCTCTGTCGTGCCTGGTTGGGACATGTGTAAACTTCAACATCAGGAGATCCCAATAGAAAGACAGATATCAGTTATTTAGTGGGATTAAATCCCGTCTCTACAGCTCACATAACACACATTTTGTACAGAAGACTTCTAAAGAGCCTAAAAAAAAATTATCATTAAAAAACACAAGCTGTACACATACTACAGTGCGTACAGAAAAGAATCAGCCCCCTTTAAAATAATTTTGTTGCTTTGCAGCCTGAAATGAAGACGGACACACTTTGTGTTTTATCCAGCTGTATTTACTGTGCAACTTATAACATCAAATGGAAGATAAAACACCAACATGTCAGAAAAACATTTAATAATAATAATAATAATAATAATAATAATAAACGTTTGGAAAAAGGATCGGCCCATATAAAAATGACTTTTAAACTCAATCAAGTGTAGATGATCACCTTCTCAGTGACGCACAAAGCCATCTGACTTTTAGCTGTGATCAGCTGTGCTCATTTTGATTAGCCTTTGAAATGAACTTTCCTGGAGCAATTCAGTCTCTGCTAGTGCAACTAAAGCAAACAACTATGAGTGCCAAGGCAGTCAAAAGATCTCCAGGACAAAGTTGTGGTAAAGCACAAGTCAGGAGATGGATACAAAGACATTTTGAAGGCTTGATCAATGCCTAGAAGCACAGTGGAGTTTATTATTAAGAAGTGGAAGATACTTGATAAAACACAGATCCTCCCTGGATCAGGACGTCACTCCAAAATGATGAAAGAGCCGGAGAAAACTGGTCAGAGAGGCGACCGAGACCTACAGTATACAGCTGCACGTATTTATTTAAAGAGTGGTCATTGTGTGCATGTGACAACAATATGACAAATTCTCCACAAATGTGGCTTGTATGGGAGGGCTTCAAGATAAAAGCAACTCCTCAAAAAAGACAACATTCAGTCAGACTGAGCCTTGCCAAAATACATCATAAAGATTCTGAGGCAGATAAGACTAAAATTGAATTATCTGGCCTCAGCATCAAACAATATGACTGGCAGACAGTGTTGGGGAGTAACTAGTTACATGTAACGGCGTTACGTAATTTAATTACAAAATTATTGTAACTGTAATTAGTTACAGTTACTAAGAAAAAATGAGTAATTAAATTACAGTTACTTATGAAATTTTTTACGATTACAAAGGGGATTACATTTGAATATTTACACACATCCACATACAGATTTAACTGATTTCTTTCCCAAATTCCACTGACTATTCTGAGACATATGCCGTAATAATTTCCGGGATGCGGAAATACAGTCTGGTTCGTAGAATCCAGTCATAAAAACGAAATGCCTAACGCGGACGGAATATGCCACATTTTGGATGATTAAATCAAAAGTAGGTCAGTACACTTGAATCAAAACATGACATGGACTAGTGTCTGTGAATATAAAGCCCCAAAAATGCAATATATGACTCCTGCACGTTCTGCGTGTCTGTGGAAATCAGGCGCGGACTGGACACCGGGAGAACCGGGACAATTCCCGGTGGCCTGGCAGCCGATTTTGCCCCACTATTTAATATCATTATTGTATAATTGCCTGCCGAATGTACTAAAGCGATCATTTGCGAATTAGCCATTATTTGATATTTAAATCTCTAATAAGTCATGAAGTGTTAGTCGTGACTCGCGTGCTCTCCGCGCCTCCGCCAAACGGTTTGGATCAGACTCAGAGTAATCAACGCGAGAGAGAGAGAGAGAGAGAGAGAGAGAGAGAAAATAGAGTGTACTGCTGGAGCAGAGAAGCAGAACTACTGTTCAGGGTTTCAGGTCAGTTTCATCTGTAAAGATGCTTTTTTTGTCTTTGTTTTTTTAATCAAGCAGCAGCACGTTGCTCATCAGTCATCACTCAAAATACTATATAAAGGACTTCATTATTATCTGTTGCAATGTTACAGTAGTAATTTAGCTGAAAAAAAAATTCAGATTTTTTTTTATAGCCTAGGTTTAGGGGGAGCTACGACAGACAACAACACAACCCTTACGAAAATTAACATTTTAATATTTAACTAAAAATCCAAATGGCTACTATTGTTTAACTGTGATAACCAAAAATGTAAAATTATTTTACAAATGTATTTATTAAAAAATAAATTTTTTTTAATAAATAATAAATAATAAATACATAGAAAAATAGGATTTTTCTATAAAGATATTGTAGTATTGTAGAGTATTGTATTGTAAAGTATAGTTTTGTTCAATCTTGAGTATTAAAGTAATGAGAGAGATGGATAACAGGGCAAAATAAAGAGACTGAAGAGAAAAATAGAAGTGAAGTTGCATTAAGGTTTTTAATGCAAGGTTTTAAGTTGCAGTTCAGGACAGAACTTTTAATTATTTTGCATGTCCCCAAATTAAAGATTTAAACCTTTTTTATGTCAGGTCCATACAAAAAATTGTTTTGTCCATGAATTTGTTTGTATGAGTTTGAATTTTCCAGTCTGAATTTTTTCCCCCTTCCGCCCCTCCTGTAAATTAATGGAGAAAATTGTTTTATTTTCTACACATAGGCTTACTGAAGCTCGCAGTGTTTTCAACCTCTGCTGCCTCAATATAGGAGTACACGAGCACATAAACATAATTTCTAGAACTGCTCTGTGTCACTTCATGTGCATTTTACTTATTTTGAGAAAACTATCATCATATACAGAGACAGCAGTTTAAAAAAAACACCAATGTTTCAGGAGTTTATTACACAGAATACGTCACATGCTTATTAGATAACTGTATTGATAAGTTTATGTATATGCTTTCATTTATTATTCTTTAATTTTCACAAATTTAGAAAAGTAATCAAAAAGTACTCAAAAGTAATTAGTTACATTACTTTAATAAAGTAATTGAAAAAGTTACACTACTATTACATTTTAAACAGGGTAACTTGTAATCTGTAACCTATTACATTTCCAAAGTAACCTTCCCAACACTGCTGGCAGAAATATAATACAGCTCAATATCCAAAAAACAGTATTCTTCCAGTAAATGATGGAGGTGATGATATACTGTTCTGATGTTTCTCTGCAGCAGGGACTGGAGCACTTCTCAGGATAGAAGGAGAATGGATTATTGAGCCAAATCTGCTGCCTTCTGACAGAAAGTTGTCAATGGGAAGAATGTTACCTTCCAACATGACAATGACCCAGAGCACACAGCAGAAGTACACACAGTGGTTAAAGAGGAAAAAGGTGAATGTCCTTGCGTGGTCTCATCAGAGCCCAGACTTAAACCCCACTGAAAATATGTGACTGCAGTCCACAAACATTCACCATCAAATTCAACTGAACTTGAGCAGTTGTGAGCTCAAGTTCAGTGAGCAAGTGTTGCAAAGTGTAGATGTGCAAAGTTAGTAGAGACAAAACCCCAACAGACTGAAGGCTGTAACTAAAGCAGAAGGTGCTTCAGCAAAATACTGACAAAAGATGGTGATCCTTTCTCCAACTCAGTGATTCTGGTTTTTATTTTTAATTATTTATTTCTGACATGTTGGTGTTTTAGTCAAAAAGCTTAACATCAGTTTATTTTCATATACTGTACCATTGTATTTTCTCAATTTATTGATACAGATCCTCTAAGAAGTTCTTATCAGATTTGCACATTTGTGATGTTATGTACAGTGACCTCGAATGAGCACAAGAGAGGCAGGACGGGGATGAAAGATCAGAAGCTATCTGAAGAAAGGGCATTTTTGCTATTCTTTATGCAGGACGGTACAGAGAGCAGACCGGAAGCTAAGAGGGAGGAGGGTCAGAAAGAACCATGAGCAGGAGACACAAACCCAGGTCTAATCAAAGTCTATTTGTTAAATATTATGAAAAATATATTAAGCTTTTGAAACATTATTAATTATGTAGTGAACAGGAGCAAATCTGTGGCTGCTAAGTGTGAATGAGTGACAATCAGAGCTGCCAATCTGGTGTCTGATGAAGTGAAGCGGTTGGGAAGTGTTTTCTCACCTGTGTCGCTCTGCCATAGGCTCAATCCGTCAGTCACGTCCCACGATCCTCCTGTCTGCAGCTGGAGGCTGATGATGACACCCCTGAGGAGAGGAGATGTTCAGTTTCTACTACACAAACACATGTGATGGTGAGGAAAACAGAGTCTGACAGCATTATGACGGAGCTGTACAGACACATCACATGACCATAGCCTTAAATGTATTTGATAGTACCAGCTTTTCATACAGGTCAGAGGGCAGGATTACATGCATTCATTAAATAAATGACTTTTTATATAACTTGTTTATATATATATATATATATATATGAAGCCTTATTTAGTATATTTCTAACTTAGCACAAGTGATAATTAAATTCGAAACGGCACACAAAACGCTGATGCTGCTGTAAGTCAACAGTGAGTCCTGATATTATTCAGACTGATGTTGCTCGTCTGAGCTAGTCTGGTTACAGACATAATCGCTCGTCTCCCGTGAATCAACAAGCGTTCACAAAATCAGCCTGTGAACCAACCATTTTGCTTGGCTGGGTTCAGGGAAGTTGAGGCTGAAAGCAGCTGCGTTTGGTTAGATGGGATTTCACGTGAATGTCGGGTAATCTCAGTGAGCGTAATGAAATATAAAAATGATTCCTTGCCTGCCAGCTCGCAGTAATAATGATTAAAGGAGATGAGGAGTGAGTTCCTCCCAGTGAGAGTGAGCAGATGCTGACACGGACCATAAATCCCTGAACTATCTGCAGCAACAACAAGCCCAGGATGAAATTAAACCAAACTGTTAGTCTGCTAACCCTAACCACATCAAATCTCAGCTCAATCCATTACTGTGAAGGGTTCAGAGTTCTGTGTGTCACCGCTGGTATCAACCAGAAGAGCTCTTAATAGTACTGAGTGTGCACTTGTTTTAATGTTGTTTTTTTATCATACTTGCAGATAATACAATATTAATGAAATAATAAAAACAGTACACTTTCATGACTACATTTCTTAAATGTATGTACAGTAGGTGGCCAACCAAAATGCCTATTACCACCACCGCAGTGTATACACTTCTAAAAAGTGCTCTGTGAAATGTCAATTTTAGCTTTATTTTAAAGTACATTTTAAATAATTGTTTTATTTTTTTCCCATGCTTTAAAAAAAGTACACTCACATTGATGTTGTGACTAACATACTAAAGCACTTGATTATCAGTTTAACGCTAGTGTGTTATCACAGTTAAAAGATTTTAAATGGCAACTTCATTGCAAATGTGCGTTTGACACAAATGACAAACAATCTTTGTTATAGCTTGGGATATTGACAATTATTAATATATATATATATTAACCTGTTTGAGATGTGAAACTGCTTTGATACAATCTGTATTGTAGAAAGCTCTTTACAAAAAAGATGGTTTGTCTTGACTTCACAAGCATCAGTTAAAATGACATTAAAGTATATTTTACCACAAATGCTTGTCAGTATTTGACAGTACACTCTTATCATATATCTCAGTGGTACAGCATTGCAATAGCAGTGCAAAAGGTTGTGGATTCAATTCCCAGGCAACACACATATTGGTAAAAAAAATATATAGCCTGAATGCACTGTAAGTTGCTTTGGATAAAAGCATTTGCTAAATGCATAAATGTAAACATAAAATGTACTTGAACTGCATTCCATATCAATTTAAACTAAATTAACTTAAATAAGCAACTACAGACCTGCTGTTTCCCATCAAATGTACACTTTCTGAATGACAGAAATCTAGAAAGTTAAACCAGTACAGATGAAGATAAATCAAAGAGAGTAGAGTCACAGCCGGGTGCATCAGAACCAAATGCTCATCCCCATCGTTCTGGTTCAGCAGGTGACACCAGAGCGCCATCACTGCGAGTCAGTGGTGTGTGTTATGAGGGGATTAGCTGTGATTAATGCCAAGCACAGAGGGGGTCATTGTTCTATAATGAATTTGATTTCAGGGATTTCCATGTGTAAACAGGATTTAGTGGCACTAGCTGCATCCAGGTGGGAAAATACAAGCTTCTCAAGCAACACACTCCTACTGCTGTTTAATGCTTATTTACTGGGGTCAGATGCCTTCAGCTCCTGAATATGTCTGTCAGTTTCAGCTTTATTCACATCACAAGTTTTGTATCCTCTCACATCCGTAGGCCCCTATCATACACCCCACTCAATGCAACGCCTGGCATGACGCAAGTGTTTTTTGCTAGTTTCAGCCCAACGCAGCTGTCATTTTCACATCCTGCACCACATTGTTTAAATAGCAAAAAGAATTTGCCCATTTGTGCGCCCATGAGCATGCGGGTCTGAAAACGATCTGTGTGAAAACGGTGTGTTGCTATTTTTAGGCAACTGAAATAGACTGTGCCACTGACCGACATAAACCTGGACTAAAGTGTGCCGCAATATTTTTTCTTTCTTGTTTATAGGCCATGTTAGTAATTTGCACCTATAGGTAGGTAAACAATGCACATACAATTTTCTTATTAAACACACAGGGATGCGCAGCAGCACAACATTTTTTTTTAATGAAAAATTCTGACATGTAAATAGTGAACCCGCCATGGCACGAGCATAAGTGGCTTTAAAAGGAATGGGAGGTGAGACTTTGATTGGTTGCTTGATCATAAAAATACAAGAAATCAGTCCTGGAGCAATCTAGAAAAGTAATGGGGTTGAAAGTCACGTCTCATGAGTTTCTATTTAAAATCTGAAGAAGATAACATGAAAAATGAGATTCCTGTAACCATTTTTCTGAGACTATGTCTAGCCCCCCCCCCCCAAATATAAAAAATATTTACCAACTGTATTGAAGGGTTCTACAAACTATTTTAGTCCTTAAACATACCACTGCATAGTTTTTCAATTCTAAAACAATAGACAGAATCTTAGAAATCATGTAAGTGATTTATTTGAGCACTAGAAAAATACATTTACAAAATGTAAAATTTATCCTGAGATTGCTAGAAATGCATAATTTACAATGAATTCTGCTCATATAGTCAATTATCACGTGCTGATGGCCGGTTATAGATATGGTAATCATACAGATGCGCCATAAAGTCAATAATCACACTCTATTCTTTGTAGATGGCATTCACATTGATAGCTGTGATGACACTGTAATAGCATGCTGATTTGCGCTCAAATTCAACATAAAAAACACTCACACATAAAAAATAAAGTTGAAAAATAAAAAAATAAAGAATTATTTGTGCAAAAGCCGATCACAAGTTCCGCCTCCATCAGCTGACAGGTGTGTCAGAGCGCGTCATGAGCCGTCACGAGAGAGCGCCAGAATTCAAATAAACAATCTTCCACCCATCTTTCACTTTTTTTTGTGGATCATCTCATTCTGTTTGTGACACTGTACGCTACAAAACCATGCTGTTTTTTTTAATCACCAAGAAGTTTCTGAGCATGAGTTATTCCATAACGGACACAAACAGTTCTGTCACTGAACTGAAACGTAAACAAAGGAATTATGATCCATATTACAACGTTATTGCTTCGTTGGACTAAACGTGCTCCATGAGATGTCGTTCAGTGGACCCTTACCTTTCTAACTAAACTGGGATTTACAGCTGTGGATGTGTTTATGACTCGTTATTACGACGGATCTGGTATGTACAGTGTTTCCATTGTTCATGTTTTTATGTGTACTGCTTACACATACGTAGCAAATACAGTCTTTATAAGCTTTCCATTGAAAAACAGCGATCTGTCGTCGATGCTTGATGCTTTTCTGGGAGCAGAAAATGCTTGCAGGTCCCCTACACTCTTGAAAAACTTATCCTTGTGGCGCAGCTAACACAGGATAAAGTATGCTATTTGCGTCCAGTGGATTTTCTCCAAAATTGTGCCACACTGATGTAGCGGAGACAAATTGTTGAATAAATTAATTGTTTTTGCTTTCTTTGCACAGTAAATGAATTATTTATTTATATTATTACTACTGTCTGTTGGAATAATAAAATTCATCTGTTGTGTGACTGTTGAATTCCTCTTCATTTCACTTCAATTCAGAATAAATTCCACACACATGCCAAATCACAAGACAACACAAAATTCTGAGCTAAATCTGCTCCTGTGATTTCCTGACACACAAGGCTTGCAAATGCAGGTAAATATTCCTCCCGGCAGGTGAGATTTGCAGTGTCAGAGGTCACTATGGCAGATGATCATCTGATTGTCTTTTAGTTGAATATGTGCATGTGGCACGAGGATCCTCTGAGAGTAACATCACTTACAGTGTTAAATTTGTCTGTGTAATAAAAGACGCATCTGTTAAACGGCAGAGCAAAGTTCACTGAGGAAAGGGCACATCCCAAGTCATCCTCAACTTCAAGGAGACTAACACTCATACAGTTTCATTTGAGCTGATTACCCCGTTGCTGTTGTTGTTTCGTCAACCTCTTTTAGAAGACTTCCAGTTGATAGTTTCCTTGGTTCCTTGCCGCTGTCACCTTTTGGGGACACTTCATTTACAGTGATTTTGTGAACTTGATTGCACAGATACTATATAAACTGAAGTGAGCTGGATGATGACATCATTGAATTCAATGATGAACTGCATTTTTGCTTTATTGACATTGTTTTCCTATTTAATGTTGTTCAGTTGCTTTGTAACAATCTGTATTGTTAAAAGCACTATATAAATAAATGTGACTTGACTTGGTTAAATGCTAATTGCATTTTGCTGCCTTGTACCTTACAAGTTGAACAACCCTTTACGCACATCTTGGCAATATAATCGCCATTGGCTAATAATTTTTTTATTTTGCTCTCCAGACTGATATACTATTTTACACACACACACACAGATATATATGTGTGTGTGTGTGATTCCAATCATCTTATTTTTGTAAGCCAAGCATTGTTAGTCAAGCATTATATTATGGAATTATGATAATTAGGCACTGTTTAAAGACCTTTATTAGAAGTAAAACTTGGTAACCATGTATGAATGCATAATTGTCATTTTAAATGAACTTAAGACTGGTGGTGATGCTTAAGATATTGTTGGTCAATCAGGGTTTCTATAAAAAAAAATAGTAATAAATCATATTAATTATTATTAAAATATAATACTACTACTTATTCTACTACCATACTAACAATATACAATGCACTATGGATTGATGAGCTGCTGGGTTCATGAATATTAATCACATTGTCTGCGCTCGGTCAAACTGATTGGCTGAAATCAAGACAGGGATGTAATAGATGAGCGCCAACCAATGAAATTGCCATTTGCACATTAGCTCCGCATGAAACCGGCATATCTTCTGGTTGTTCTAAAAAGGTAAATAATACAAAATTGACTCCATTATTTTGACAGGAAAACACAACAAAGAAAATAGTTTACATGTAGCTGGTCGATTCAGAGGGATTTTAACCGAATGCTCGAGGCCAGCATAAAAACATGGCCTGCGCATCATCACGACAGTTCGTGCGCCGAGTTGGAGTACGGAGAGCTGGGCAAACACCAAACTGAGCTATTCTTCACTTCCCCCCGTGCCTGAACAAACTAATACACCGTGCCAGGTTAAACATACAGGCACAAAAAGACATGAAAAGCTCAATTCAGCACCCGCGCACTGTTCGGTGCATACAGTGTGCATGCAGAAAGCCGTGTCTACAGCCCTTAAACACTGAGTTAAGTTTAGTCTCTTCTTGCTCTTGAAATGACAAATACATACAAAAATGTCACCTTGAAAGTATGAAAAAAAGGTCGATTATGTCTTAAGTGAAAGTAAACAGTTGTGAAAGAAATGGAACGTGTATCATATTGGATGTATTATCTCTTAAAGTGACCGTGCCTAATTTACAAGCTGCTGTCAGTGTCCTTAATGTTAATCCAAGAAATGAAATGGGAGAAAAACACTGCTTTTTACTAAATTACTTTGTAGTTTTAACATGAAATAATCTATATTTAATTCGTACAGTAAAGACTATGCAATGCTGCTGCTGCCACCTTCTGACAATAGATTTACACTTCGGATTAGGTAGTCTGACTTCCATGACAGTAGCTCATTGGGAAAGGATTGAAAATGCCCTTGATTTTGTTTGCAGTAATAAATACTGCTGCCTGTCAGCTGCCATCATCAATTAAATGTTTTTCCTTGTTTATTTTCTATATTATCATAAATATAATTAGCACAAATATTCTTGAAATATTGTGATATAATTTTGAGGCTATATCGCCCACCCCTAATCTAAACCTCTGTTCATTCTCAATAAGAACTTCTGTAGACGTGTGACAGAAATAGAGTCAATCTGGTTAGTAATACTGTAAGTGAAGCTGGTGATGCTGTTTGTGGAGTTGTTTAATCAGATTTTGAGAGATTTAAAGTATTTAAAGTATTTTAATCTTCAGTTCATCTAAGGCTGTGGCTGAAGAGAGTTGTAGTTTGTGTTCTTATTTCTCTTTCATTCAGTTAGGGTTAGGGTGCTCGTTCATAGCAGGTGTTTGAATGATTGAAAGAATGTTTCAGGAACATCATACTAACCTTTAAATAACATTCTACTAACATTCAAGAAAAAATATTTTTATGTTTTTGGAATGTTATGAACAGAGGTGGGTAGAGTACCCAAAAACTGTACTCAAGTAAAAGTAAAAATACTTCTAGAAATATTTACTCAAGTAAAAGTAAAAGTACTAGTCTTGAATAGTTACTTGAGTAAGAGTAAAAGAGTATCGGATAAAAAATCTACTCAAGTAGTTAGTTACTAGTTACTTTGGGTCATATATACTGAGCCTATTTTTATTTAGATATATAAATAAAATGTATGTAATGTATGTGTGCGTGTGTATAAATATATATATTTCATCAGCCTTTACTCCAGTCTTCAATGTCACATAATCCTTCAGAAATCATTGCAATATGTTGATTTACTATCAATGATGTTCTCTTTATCTTTCTATACATCAAATAATCCTAAACAAAATCTCACAGGTTCCAAAAAAAATATTAAGCAGCAAAACTGTTTCCAGCACTGGTAATAAATCAATATATTAGATTTATATTTTGAAGGATCATGACTCTGAAAAATGGAGTAACAGCTGATGAAAATTCGGATTTGCATCACAAAATAAATTATATTTTAAAGTATGTATTATATATGTATAAATAACCTCTGACACAGAAAAGAGAGAAAACTCCTCACATGACCGCTAAGTTACCGAACATCTGAACATAACGAACCAAATGCACATTGACGGATCTTCTTCTGTCTGCACACAGAAGTATATTTCTGCAAGCGTAAATATTGTGTAAATATCATAATTAATTGTGTCTAGGCATATGGGGGTCATCATGGGACACACAGCAGCCATAACAACATATTGGCAAATTATTATTAAGCATTATTTATTAATTTTCTTTCATTCCTATTAGAAACATTCCCAGACACATGAACTATATAATGAAATATCTCGATTCTCACATTTCATAGATTGTTAATAATGATAATATGCGATGGTCAAAGTAGTCTAATTATGTAATTTATTATAAAACCCTGTCTGTTTACTTAAGTAACAGATATAGGTGTCATGCCATAAAATATTTTTAATACGACTGACTTTATATTAAATGTGAATTTAACATTGAAAGTTAATGTGATATAAATATTGCTACTAATCTTTCATTGTTCAGAAAGAGAGCAAATAACATTTACATTATTAAAGATAATTTTCACTGACAGTCTAGATTTCAATCACTCTCAGAAACTCCCATTAAAATCACTGAAACTGTTAACACTGTGAAATCAATATCTTAATTAAAGATTCGTACACACATCTGCACTTTGTTGTTTCTGACGAGAGAATTCGCCAGAAAGAGGTATTCAGTCAGTGAGCGAGTGAAGGAAGCACCGGTATTTCAGCGATGACTCATCTGAACGCCTCTGATTGGCCAATGCTTTAATAAGCTCAACATAATCGTGTGTGATTGGTTATAATGCGAAGCGCTGTATAAACGCATCTATCTCTGGCTCAGCGCCAGCAAGCGATCACAGATCTGAATTTAGCAGCTGATGATATGACTTGCTGAACGTACTTGCACCAGTGTGATTGTATTAAAATTAATAAAATCTTAATCGGCTATTTTTTGTCTTTTGGAAGCTGCATTTAACTTGACTCCCCTCTGTTATAAGCCACACACGTACAACAAACTAATGTCACAGTGGTATCGTGTACTGTAATCGAATGTAGCCCAAGTTATTACCTGTTAAACAGTAGACAGCACACGCGGTGTTCATCTAATAAGGATCTCCATCGCTAGCAAATAATAACCTTTGCAGATTTCAATTCAGTGCAGTTCCAGCCACGTTTTCAACGCTCTTTCTGTTCTTAAACGTTACAACTCCGAGTGAACCACTTCAGATGCTCAGCGCGTGCGGCAGGGAACTGAACGACTCATTCAAACTGATTCATGAACCAATTCACTCGTTTGCCAATTGGTTTGATCAAGCCTTTGAACAGTATTGACTCAAAAGAATGAATCATTCACGATTGGGCATCGCTCATTGCCCAGAGAAAAGTAGACGGCACGTTTGGATCAAACTGAAGCATTATAACATTTATTGCATTAAGATAAAGTAACGAGAGGAGCATCGCCCACAGTAACGAAGTAAAAGTACAGATTTTCCCCAAAAAATTTACTCAAGTAAGAGTATAAAGTACCCATCTTTAAATATACTCCGAAAAGTATTCGTTACCCCAAAAAATTACTCAAGTAAATGTAACGAAGTAAATGTAACTCGTTACTACCCACCTCTGGTTATGAATCAATGATCCGAGAATGTTGAATTTTAAATCAAAATTAAGTTGAAAGAACATTTGAGGAACACAATACCTTTTAAAAACTTTCCTCTAACATCAAGAAAACTGGAAATTTTTATTTTCGAATTTTTATCACTGAATTATTATCAATTATTATATTAAAACATTCATAAATTATAGAATTATATATTTATTGTCGTTCTGTAAAATAAAGTAATAGAATAATAATGATTATAATTACCCTACAACAGCTCTGTTACCCTACAAAAACTCCTGCTTTTGTCTATGATTTGAAGTGAAACTATCTAGATCACAAGCCCAAGATCCCTGACTTCAGCCTTTATGAAAGACTAGATCTACCTATTGAAGTACTGATAGAAAAAGACCAGATTGTACTTCCAAGTTGAGGCCTTTTATCGAATATTTTAATTAGTGATGCACTAATCATGAGTATTCATGGCAGATTCTGATATGGTTTATTTTATTGTATTTAGAAAATGTGTTTATTGTTAATTTGCTCTATAACAAGCAAACTAGCCTTAAAATATCTGTAGCCATTTGAAATTAGAAGAAACCACTGCATTTTAATCACGATCCAAACAAAGATGCTACACACGTTCCATGAGCAGTTGTTTTTGCAGTCTGACTTTATATTTGTGAAATTGTGCTACATAAAACAAATCTGCATGAAACAGAAACAGCAGAAGCTCAGAATGAGAGGCAGATTCGTCCTCTGACAGCAGGAGGCGCTCATGCAACAGCAGCAATGCAGCGTTTCATTGGTTACTGTTGTAAACAAAGCAGGACTTATAAATACTACTTTATATGGAGATAAGATGAGAAAATACCATTGCCATTAAAACTTTTCTGAAAACAGTGCGTTTTCAGTGTACTTGTAATAAAGTTGATGACAACACAAATGATATAGCTGTTACAAGAAGGAATATATTGATATAAATCAGGTCAAACATGCTGGACATCTGTCAAATTAAATTTTGCTGTAAGATGTCTTATATTATAAATGCATTCACGTATCATTACAAAACTGGATTTGTGATCAAAATATATAATAAACTATAGCATAAATATAATTTCTTTACCCTATAAATATCACATTCCTTGGGTTCTACAGAATCCAATGATACAGCATGTCCTGCATTTTGATTCATGTCAAACAAACCCTAGACAGTTTGACAGTCTTTATTAAATTTCACACAGGTCATCAGACTATTTCAGCAAAAAAAAAAAGTAATAATAATAATAATAATAATTAAATCAGATGTTTTGATATCTTAATGTGTCAGTTCATGTCCTCTGATGACTGTGGGACATTTGAGGACGGCTCTCAAGCTTAAATGCCTGCTGGCCATTGCAGAAAGATTCATCTGACATGAAAGAAAATCTGTGGTGATCTGCCTCAGCACAAACGGATTAGACAGTATTAAAGTTATAATTCACTCAAAACCAAAATCTGCTGTTATTTACTCCTGTACTGCTTTCCATGTAATCTGAGGACATACGACTCGTCACATGAAAAACAGACTGAAATGAGTTATTATTCACTGATGGACTTCATGTGTGAAGGTGGGCTAGACACCTGCTTCAGCGTAGAGAAGATCAGTGTTCCTCACACAAAACATCATCTGACTCAAGAGCACTTCTAATGTAGTGCATGAGTCATATGGACAGCTGTTATCAAGCTTTCTATTGTTTGGAGCTTGGCGGTGACATATGGGTTTGAAACGACCATGAGTAAATGATCACAGCATTTTTCCTTTAAGGTTGCGGATGGAAGATAAATGACTGCTCAGACTGGGATCCAGATATTTCAGGACATCAGACTAACTCCCTGTTGGGCTGGACTGGTGGGGATTCCCAGAAGATGACCCCCCATGACCTGATGGCACAAAACCTCAGGTGTCAGGGTTTTCTGAAACCACAAACACACTTTAGATCCAGAGCAGCTCCTGAGGTCACAGACGTTTCCTTTACAGGATTTGCTCAACAGACAAAGCCTGACAGAAAGATCCTGGAGGAGACGGCTCCATCAGAAGATGATGAGACCACCTGCTGAAGCGCTGTCCTTCACTGACTGACCTGCACTAGCACAGCATAGACAGAAAACATACGGCAAATTAAAGTTCAAAAAGGGGATTTTTCTGTCTTTAATAATTCATTTTACACTGTGCTGTAGTGTGACAAGTGAACTTGCCTTATAAACTTTTTTTTTTTATATAGCTTATGAAAATGCCACTGAATAATTTTTCACACTTAGAATTAATTAATTAAAAGTAATAATCTGAATAGTTACTAGTTACTTTGGATTATATACTGTATATCTCTAGTCTATTTTTATTTAGATCTTCAGTGTCACATAATCCTTCAGAAATCATTACAATATGTTGATTTACTATCAGTGATGTTCTTTTTAGCTTTCTATTCATCAAAAAATCCTAAACAAAATGTCACATGTTCCAAAAAATATTAAGCAGCAAAAGAGTTTCCAGCACTGGTAATAAATCAATATATTAGAATAATCTCTGAAGGATCATATGACTCTGAAAACTGGAGTAGCAGCTGATGAAAATTCTGATTTGCATCACTGAATTAAATTATATTTTAAAGTATATTAATTATGTATTATGTAAAATAACCTTATGACATGGAGAAGAGTGACCATGTCCTCACATGACCGCTAAGTTACCGAACATCTGAACATAACGAATCAAATGCACATTGACGGACCTTCCATCTGTTCTGCAAAATGTAAACAAATGTATATTTCTGCAAGTGTAAATATTGTGGAAATATCAATATTAATTGTGTCTAGGCGAAGGCATTCCTCCTATTCATTTCATAATCTGTGACAGTTTATTTAATTTAAAAATTTTACATTGTATTTAATTTATAAGTTACATGTACAACAAACTGGTAATGTCATTGTGGTATCTTGTACTGTAATCGAATGTAGTCTAAGTTATACCTGTGGAACCGTAGACAGCACACGCTGGGTTCATCTAATAAAGATCTTCATCACAATCAGATTTGCTTTCTGCTGTAAATCTAAAGCCACATCTTTAACGCTCTAGATGATCTTAAATTTCCGTTACAACTCTGAGTGAATCGCTTCAGATGCTCAGCACGCGGGGAAGGGAACTGAACGAATCATTCAAATTGATTCACGAACCAATTCACTACCAGAGAAAAGTAGACGGCGTGTTTGGAATAAACTGAAGCATTTATAACTTGTATTGCATTAAGATAAAGTAACTAGAGCAGCATGGCCCACAGTAACACAGTAAAAGTACAGTTTCTTTTACTAAAAATGCCTTATGCTTACGAATTAGTTGCAGATCCCTTGCATGCAATCAGAGCAGTGAGTCTGCAACCCATAGACATCACCAGACTCTTGGTCTTATGTTTTTGGAATACTTTTCCCCAGCCTTTAATGCAGCCAATTCCAACAGTTGCTTGAACAATTTTGAAATAAGAAATCAACTCATACATGTTTGGAACGACATGAGGGCGAGTAAATGATGACAGAATTTTCATTTTTGGGTGAACTATCATTCATTATTTAGGCCTAACATTAGTTAATTAATTTGTGTAATATACGGGGCGTGACAACAGAGATCCGAGTGCAAGCTTTTATCAAAACAGTTCATCATCCAAACAGGCTGAGTCCAACTCCATCAAACAATAATATCCAAGACGAGGCAAAAAAGTAATCCAGAAACAGGCACTAGTCAAGGCAGGCAGCACACAATCATAAAACAAGTAAACAGTCCAAGGTCAAAAGCAAAGCAAAGGCATGGAAACAAGAAACACTCCGAAATGTTCACTAGCAGTGAAAAAAAGAGTTTGCGGCATGATTTGTGCGTGTGTGTGTGTTTTAAATAGTCCTCCTTATTGGAACCAACTGTGCATGCAATCAGTTCCCAGGCATGGGGTGTTATGGGAAATGGAGTTTGTGAAACAATGGTAAAGGTTCGGGATTGATTGCTCTCTAAAGGAGCTCGTGGGCACCTCAGCAGGACATGGTGACAATTTGTTACATAAACGGCCAATGAAACAATGAAGAATTCTTCCGAATCATTTGTTCATCTAGTTCATCTTTCAACATGGCGCATGGTCTAAAGTGCACGGTACCATTGTGTTTAGGGCGTGTCCAAATCCACTTTTGCCAGCTTAAGGAAAGGAAAAATGGTAGGTAGATTCAATTTATTTACTCTGGTTGGGCACAGCTTAATTTAATAGTGTCAGCCCAACTAATTTGCAACGTTTTGGACAATGTTTTTAATAATTTAGTTCATTTTACAAAAGAAGTTTAAGTAAACTTAACAAACCTTAGTAGAGTCAACAAACACCAATTGAGGTAATTGTACATTAAAAATTAAATTGAATAATGCCATTTTAGGAATACCACCCCCTTTAATTAGAATTTAATAAGTCCATAACACCAAATCAATCAATCGAAATGTAGTTGCTCTGATTTATCTTACCATATATGCCTTTCTTTTAATTACAGTATTTCAAATATAATCACAAACATATTTGAAATGCCATGTTATATTATATACCATTTGTTTATTTGTTTGTTTTGTTCTAAAATTTATAAAAACAAGTTCATTGACTTGGCAATTTATTACTCACGTATCTATCTAATGGTGCTACAATTCTGCAAGAGGGTGACAGAACAACAATTACCCATAATACACTGCAGAATCCTCAGCCAATGAGATGCAAGTCTGTATTGGTTTTATTAATCTGTTAGTTTTATGCAACAATGTTATGTTGGCTGAACAAATAATTTTTACGTAAAGCTGACAATACACACTTTTTTGTTGAATGAACTAGATTAAATTAAGTTCACATTGTTAAATTAATTTTTTTAAGTAATCACAACATGAATGGATTAAGTAAAATTGGCAAAGGTGAAAGAAATTTTTTTGAGTGTATTTAAACAATGTGGTGCAGGACGTGAAAATGCCAGCTGCGTCGGTCTGAAACTAGTAAAAAACACTTGCGTCATGCCTGGCGCTGCATTTCGCAGAGTATGTGATGGGGCCCTAGATGTGGAGTATATTTAAAGATGGGTACTTTTGCTCTTACTTTACATTTTAATCTTTTACATCTGCCTTAAATTCAATTGTTCCAATACTTATGTTCACATCGAATAGTGGGATGAACTCTAAAAGTGCTCTCCTTTTTATTTGGCAAACATGTATGTGTCGAAAGAACTAATAATAAAATGTGACAGTCTGTAGCATATTCATATTTTAATCATATTTGCAAATGTCTTGACTCCACAGCAGAGAAAGCAATTTTGTATATATATATATATATATGTATGTATACACACACACACACACACACACACACACACACACATATATATATATTAGTGGTGGGCTGTTATCGGCGTTAACGTGAGACTCCTATCGGGCGATAAAAAAAAAAAAATATCGCCGTTAATCTATTCTCAAAGTTGGGTTGAGAGCTGGGTCTATACTACTATTTCAACTTGATATTTTAGCGCGGATGTATACCAAGCCGAATCTGTAGGGGGCGAGAACGAGACTTTAAACCTGTGTGTATGCCTATTGTGAAATTACCACATCAAACATGACGTGCTAACATGGATGCAGCTGAAGCCGCCGGGTTTGCTTCAGGGATTTTTTTTTTAAAGAAGCTTCCCAATGGAAACCTCGACAAGACTCACGCCTGCTTCACACATACTCCGTCTGCAGTGCGTATGCAGTGCGTATGCAGTCCGTGTGCGTTACGTGTGTGGTGCAGCACGGACTCGATGTGCTTTCACACAGGACATGTTTGCAGTTTGCTACTCGGTACGTGAACGATCGCTGCACTGCTGCAGACGCAACGCTCCTGGAACGCACTGACGGACCACAATCGTGTGAACGCTGGAATCAGTTAACATGCGTGCGTAAAAAAAAAAACCGAAACGCATACGCACTGCAGACGGAGTAAGGGTGTTTGCACCTTGTGCAAAGTGGAATTAGTTTACAGCTTTCTCAAGCAGTAAGTTTCTGTGATGCATTTTGGAAACAGGAGATGAGCCCCTGGTCTAATGCACCACCTGTCTTGAGAAACCCGTTCTAAAAGACTTACTTTTAGTCATTATTTTATTTGGGGAGCACACATATTCTGAATGCCTTCGGCAGAATTCAAATGAGCCATTTTAATCTAGATTAATCTAGAATAATTCCAAGATTATAGTGAGATTAATCTAGATTAAAAAAAAATTAATCTATGCCCACCACTAATATATATATATATATATATATATATATATATATATATATATATATATATATATATATATATATATATATATATATATATATATATTATACAACACACCGAACCCTGAAACCACACCGGGTGTTACTCCTGTCAGCTAAGAACAGGAAACAGAGGCTACAATTCACACAGTCTCACCAAAATTGGACAGTTGAAGATTGGAAAAACTAAGCTTGATCTGATGAGTCTCGATTTCTGCTGTGACATTCAGATGTTAGGGTCAGAATTTGGTGTAAAGAAAGCATGGATCCATCCTGCCTTGTCTCAAAGGTTCAGGCTGGTGGTAGTGTAATGGTGTGGGGGATATTTTCTCTGCACACTTTGGACTACTTAGTACCAATTGAGCTTCGTTTAAACACCACAGCCTACCTGAGTATTGTTACTGACCATGTCCATCCCTTTATGTGAATTGTATATATATATATATATATATATATATATATATATATATGTATATATATATGTATGTATATGTATATGTATATATACAGTACAGACCAAAAGTTTGGACACACCTTCTCATTCAAAGAGTTTTCTTTATTTTCATGACTATGAAAATTGTAGAGTCACACTGAAGGCATCAAGGGCTATTTGACCAAGAAGGAGAGTGATGGGGTGCTGCGCCAGATGACCTGGCCTCCACAGTCACCGGACCTGAACCCAATCGAGATGGTTTAGGGGTGAGCTGGACCGCAGACAGAAGGCAAAAGGGCCAACAAGTGCTAAGCATCTCTCGGGGAACTCCTTCAAGACTGTTGGAAGACCATTTCAGGTGACTACCTCTTGAAGCTCATCAAGAGAATGCCAAGAGTGTGCAAAGCAGTAATCAAAGCAAAAGGTGGCTACTTTGAAGAACCTACAATATGACATATTTTCAGTTGTTTCACACTTTTTTGTTATGTATATATCTCCATATATAATTCCACATGGGTTAATTCATAGTTTTGATGCCTTCAGTGTGAATCTACAATTTTCATAGTCATGAAAATAAAGAAAACTCTTTGAATGAGAACGTGTGTCCAAACTTTTGTTCTGTACTGTATATATATATATATATATATATATATATATATATATATATATATATACAACCCGAATTCTGGAAAAATTGGGACGTTTTTTACATTTTAATAAAATGAAAACTAAAAGACTTTCAAATCACATGAGCCAATATTTTATTCACAATAGAACATAGATAACGTAGCAAATGTTTAAACTGAGAAAGTTTACAATTTTATGCACAAAATGAGCTCATTTCAATTTTGATTTCTGCTACAGGTCTCAAAATAGTTGGGACGGGGCATGTTTACCATGGTGTAGCATCTCCTTTTCTTTTCAAAACAGTTTGAAGACGTCTGGGCATTGAGGCTATGAGTTGCTGGAGTTTTGCTGTTGGAATTTGGTCCCATTCTTGCCTTATATAGATTTCCAGCTGCTGAAGAGTTCGTGGTCGTCTTTGACGTATTTTTCGTTTAATGATGCGCCAAATGTTCTCTATAGGTGAAAGATCTGGACTGCAGGCAGGCCAGGTTAGCACCCGGACTCTTCTACGACGAAGCCATGCTGTTGTTATAGCTGCAGTATGTGGTTTTGCATTGTCCTTCTGAAATAAACAAGGCCTTCCCTGAAATAGACGTTGTTTGGAGGGAAGCATATGTTGCTCTAAAACCTTTATATACCTTTCAGCATTCACAGAGCCTTCCAAAACATGCAAGCTGCCCATACCGTATGCACTTATGCACCCCCATACCATCAGAGATGCTGGCTTTTGAACTGAACGCTGATAACATGCTGGAAGGTCTCCCTCCTCTTTAGCCCGGAGGACACGGCGTCCGTGATTTCCAACAAGAATGTCAAATTTGGACTCGTCTGACCATAAAACACTATTCCACTTTGAAATAGTCCATTTTAAATGAGCCTTGGCCCACAGGACACGACGGCGCTTCTGGACCATGTTCACATATGGCTTCCTTTTTGCATGATAGAGCTTTAGTTGGCATCTGCTGATGGCACGGTGGATTGTGTTTACCGACAGTGGTTTCTGAAAGTATTCCTGGGCCCATTTAGTAATGTCATTGACACAATCATGCCGATGAGTGATGTAGTGTCGTCTGAGAGCCCGAAGACCACGGGCATCCAATAAAGGTCTCCGGCCTTGTCCCTTACGCACAGAGATTTCTCCAGTTTCTCTGAATCTTTTGATGATGTTATGCACTGTAGATGATGAGATTTGCAAAGCCATTGCAATTCGACGTTGAGGAACATTGTTTTTAAAGTTTTCCACAATTTTTTTACACAGTCTTTCACAGATTGGGAGCCTCTGCCCATCTTTACTTCTGAGAGACTCTGCTTCTCTAAGACAAAGCTTTTATAGCTAATCATGTTACAGACCTGATATCAATTAACTTAATTAATCACTAGATGTTCTCCCAGCTGAATCTTTTCAAAACTGCTTGCTTTTTTAGCCATTTGTTGCCCCCGTGCCAACTTTTTTGAGACCTGTAGCAGGCATTAAATTTTAAATGAGCTAATTAAGTGGATAAAAGTGTAAAAATTCTCAGTTTAAACATTTGCTACGTTATCTATGTTCTATTGTGAATAAAATATTGGCTCATGTGATTTGAAATTCCTTTAGTTTTCATTTTATTAAAATTTAAAAAACGTCCCAACTTTTCCGGAATTCGGGTTGTATATATATATAGATTTATATTAGGGATGGGCGTTTTCCGCAAATATCACTTTCGAATATTTGAGCTCACAAAAAACGAACGTTTATTTAAATTAAGTTTAATGAGACAGACGTTATTTTTCAGCAACATTTATTGTTTCCGTCATTTTGAACAAGCTTACACACAATAAGCTTGAACAACACACATCGTGTTTTGTAGCTGAAAACCTTTAACAATGCGTGCAAACCAACAAAAGTAGATTAAAAGCAACAAAAAAAGTGAACAAAGAAAAAAAAAGTGAACAAAGAAAAAACGTAAAGCAGCCTGCAGCAATTATGCTATTGTAGAACGTAGCCTACACTTAACTTTGAAACTTTTAAACTGTCAGCAAATCTTTTTTGCTTTTTTTTCTATTGTTTTACATGTTCTTGTTAAGAAATATGGGCATGAAAACATGATCGGGGGAAAGTCGGCTCCTTAGTCTGTTAACAATAAGGCCGGACACGGAGAAAACGTGCTCTGACGGCACAGACGTAGGTGGGACTCACAAATAACGGTGTGCTAAGCGAATACGTTTTGTGAAGCGCTTCGTGTTTTGGTTTCACCACTGAATGGGATCCTCATCTGGTGGAATACATGGCTCCAGCAAGAACTGTTCCCACTCGTCTCGGCTGGACTCTCTGTAATCATCGCTGAAGAACTGGCTCAGCCTTTTCAGACGAGTGGGCATTGCATCTTCTTCATCGTTGGTGACGGCGGATGCTTCCGCACCACTCGCATTAAGGAAAATGTTCTGATAATGTTCAAAAAGTTTTTTTTCTTACTTCTTCTCTCATGTTTTCATCGAGAAACCTGAGATGTTTGTGCCGAGGGTCTAGGGCAGACGCGAGAAGAGGACTTTTCACTGCATTCTCCAAGTTAGCGGTGTTTATTCGTTGCTTGAGAGATGCCTCAACAATGTTCTTGAATTTTGTCACTTTCTGTGATTCTCCACGGCATATTTGAAGTACTGTAGAAGACCGCAGTTCTTAAAACATGAGTTAAAAACATCTCAACTTTCAGAATGCGGCAAGCGCACCGCGGGTCATGTGACAAGAACTAAACATTCAGCTTCATCCTTTCCCGTAACAACGTTGAAAGCCCAGCCAAGATGAAGGAACAGCTGATCATAGCTGTATATGGATTGCCATTTTGAAATAAATTTAGTAGCAGAGCTACTAAAAGCGATTTTTTTGTGCTGCAAATCCATTTATCCTTTGCTGAAATTTCTGCGTCTTCATGGAGAGAGCGCGTCATTGTTGCTTAGCTTCAGGAGCGCTTCTGCCCGAGCGCTTTGGAAAGAAGGAGAAAGCGGCGCGCCAAACGTTTTCCATGCGTTTTTAGGCGCGATATGTGAACAGCCCCTTATTCATTAATTATTTTTAGCTTGCAGACATCTTCAAATATGCCGTGGAGAATCACAGAAAGTGACCAAATTAGGTTTTATTGTGAACTTTTTTTTTTTTTTTGTGAAATTCAAATATCATTTTTATTTATCAAATAATTAGAGCAGAACGAATATTCGAATGTTCGACTATCCGTGCACTCCCCTAATATATATATATATATATATATATATATATATATATATGATTTTCATTCATATATATACGTGTATATAAATGATTTTCAACAGTCACTTTGTCACGTCCAGTGTACTAGACAGACTTTAGCTGTTGCAGCACAGACATGGTGTTACTCACCTATTGAGAAGAAACTGTAGCGTATCTGACTCGAACCAGACAAATTAAAGAGTCGATCAGGACTGTGGTTGAAACACGAGCCAAATTCCTCAGAAAGGCAACAGGAGGTTGTAAATCATTCTGTGTCACAAGTCCGAAGCAAGATAACCAACCAACCAACTCTTTCACAGAACAGCTTTCAACATTAACACCACTAGAACCAATCATTGACAATTTCAATTCGGAGAAGAGATTGTCAAATTTGGGGCAAGTAATCAAGATGCAACGCCGGCCAGTACATGTAAACCCATGAGAGTAATAAACAAGATCCTTGGAGTGACTTCCCCCCCACCTAGCAGAACCAGACTGAAATTCCTAAGGGGACCTTTTAACCCCTGGTCTCCACAGAACATCTTTATATCAGAGAATGGCACAAGAAATGTCTCTTAATGAACTCAAAAGGACTTATAAATGAATATCAGTCCATTGCTTCACTCCATATTCATTCATATTTAACCCACACATTTGACTATCATGTTATAATCACTTATTGTTTCTTTTAGTTATTTCTTTTAATAACTATTGGATAGATTAAGGATTCATATTCATGTTTAGTGTGTACGTGTTTGAAACAGTCATGACCATCAGTTATTTGTCAAATATATCATATTCTTGTTATAGGAATCATGTTCAAAATTATACCCTGCAAGAGTGGGAAAATTCGGACCACGTGCTTGATAAGATAACATATGATTTATGATGCCCCGAGCAAAGACAATATCTGATTGGTCAAGACAACATTTGAGGTGTGGCCAACAGGCCAGTTTAAATACTCAGGACACCAAAAAATTTGGCTTTTAGTTTTTAGCTTTGCTTCTGCACAGCAAAATCTCCAGTGTTAATTTAACACTCTGAGTGTGGACTCATATAAACACTGAAGCAGTGTTAAAAGTAACACTGAAGCAGAGTTGAAGTTAATGAGATAATTAAGAAGTTAATGGAGTTATGATTGACCATTATTGAAGACACCTGATGTTAACAAGCAGAATCCCCAAACGAGAAAATCACAATTTGTGTGTCACCATTATAGTGGTCAGTGTTTGCTTTAGTTGGGATTTTGACCCTTCAGTTATTTAGCTTTGACTTTGTGGGCTGTGGTAACTGAATTATAACATACAGACCAGAGCAAAGGCAACCATGTGTGCTATTGATTGTGGTTTGAGCTAATCGTCATGGAGTGACCTGAACGCCCGAGTGCAGGTTTCTTTACTGTATACACAAAATAAGAGAAAAAAAGATAGCAATCCAGCGTTTTTGACATATTATGACATGTTTTTTAAAAGTTAGTTCTAGATAAAAAAAAAAATCATTAGTTTAGACACATAGACATCAAAAATCAGCGTGAGCATCACAACAATGGTGACCATCAAAAAAGCATGTTGTAGCCAATAAAAACTCATCCATGGCTCCCATCATGCATTGCGGCATGAATAAATTATGATCTGAACTGTCTTTTTAACTTTTTATTCTAACTATATTTCATTTTTGCTGTTTTTATGTGAATTTTTAGTATCTAGTTTTGTGATGTCCAGAGTAGATCGGTTTATCTGAAAATGCTGTTTGTCACCGTTGTTGAGATTCATACGCTGATTCTTGTTATCTTTGTGTGCCTAAAATCAAAAATTTTAATAAAAAAAAAAAATAAGTATCACTTGTATAGAAAAATGTATGTACAAAATGTATAGAGAATACAGACTCTTTTATTATGGAATCAAAGCTGTTACAATCAATAATGGAAGTTTTACTTAGAGAAAAGAGTTTAAATGAGTTCAGTAATTCAGGTCAAACAACGATTACATTAAAACATAATCATCACCATCCGATCACTTTTGCTCTTGGCTTGCCAAACACATTTTAAAAGTAAAAAGCAACAAGCCAAGATCCAAACTAAAGCAAACACTGACCAATATAATGGTGACACACAAATTGTGATTTTCTCGTTTGGTGATTCTGCTTGTTAACATCAGGCAGGGCTCCAAACAAAAAAATCGAGTAAGGAGCCATTGGCTCCTATAAGAAAAAAACTTAGGTGCCAAATGATTTTTTTAGGTGCCACAGAATAAACATGTTTTATGCGTTTTATTTAAATTATTTATTTTACATTTTAACTTTTTAATCATACTGACATGTTTATGTCTCATCTTTTCTTGATTTTATCAGCATTTTAATCCATCTTGTAGATGACCTGGGAATAAGCTAAATGTCTTTTCCAACTTGAAACATAGTCATGCGTTGTTTATTGCACAAAATCTGTACCAATATCATGGACCATAAGCATCACTTGGCCCTGAGTATAGTTTGGGGTCCTCCTCAATGCATCCTGTAAATGTTCTCATACTCTCTTAAAAATAAAGGTGCTTCATGATACCATAGAAGAACCTTTTTTCCCTGTCTAAATAGTTTCATAAAGAAACTTTAACATTTGAAGACAATAACAGATTATGAAAAGATCAGAAAGAGATTGTTCTTCAAAGAGCCTTTGACTGAATGGTTCTTTGTGGAACCAAAATTGTTCTGTGAAGAACCTTTTAAGCTCCTTTATTTTTAAGAGTGCATGTCTTTCACACTTTCAGTCTGTTTTTCTTAATTAGTAAAATTAAATTTTATAGGAGGAGTTGAATCATGTAGACAACAGGTTAAGTAAAATATTAAAATTCAATAGCTCATAAATATAGCAAAATGCTCCTCTTTATAGTTATTTTTCTAGCTGACTGATGATCTTATGGACACCGAAAGGTTACTGAGGTTAATATTACGTTGCAATGTTTACTAGCTTAAACACGTTTTCCGCAGTTTGAAAGTGTTGTACCGTAGAATCTCTTATGAAATAGCCTACCTTTAGATGTTAATTCATGTTCATTATGTACTCTAGTAGCCTAGTAAAGAGCAAGGTATGATAGGTTCACGTGCTGCTTGAACTGAGGCACTACTCGCGATCGCACCTGCCGCATTAGGGGCCGTTCACATGTCGCGTCTTTTGCGCGCTCAAGTTCGTTATTTCAAATGTAGGCGCGCGGTATGCGTGCGTGCTCATAATGGAAGCGACGCGCTCGTTTTTTCCAGGCGCGTCCGCAACACATCGAGTTAAAAACATCTCAACTTTTCAGAATTCCACAAGCGCACCGCAGGTCATGTGACAAGAACCAACCAATCAGCTTCATCCTTTCCAGTACCAATGTTGAAAGCTCAGCCAAGATGAAGGAACAGCTGATCATAGCTGTATATGGATAGCCTTTTTAAATAAATTTAGTAACAGAGCTACTGCAAGCGATTTTTAGTGCTGCAAATCCATTTATCCTTTGCTGAAATTTACGCGTCTTCATGGAGAGAGCAGGTCATGGTTGCTTAGCAACGGCAGACGGAGCGCAAGAGCCCGAAGGCTTTTGGAAAAAAATCAGAAAGCGGCGCGCCTAGCGTTTTCCACGCGTTTTCAGCCATGATATGTGAACGGCCCCTTAAACAGCAACAAAACTGTATTTATTGTTTGAATTTTTTTATGAATTTGGAATAATTTTAAAGCTGATACTTTGAAAATTAAAAAGTAACAAAGCACAAAGCTTTTTGCGATTAATGGATGGCAAGTGCACTTCAAATAATGAAGTTCATGCATTAACAGAACACAGCATGGACTAAGATCTTGTTAAGAAGAAGCCTTATGATTATAAACGAGAACTGTTAACAATATTGCCAATATCCACACATATGACAGCTTTACCTGTTGTAGTTTGTTCAAGTTATGAACTAAACAGACGCTGTTTTTCTGCACTTTCTCTTCAAGTCTCCATCATTTCTCTCTCGCGCGCGTTTATCAGGTGTGTGTCAGCGCAGCTGCGCGGCAGATGAGGACTGTTTAAAACGCTTTTTCCCACTTGATGCACATTCTCTCAATGTGCGAACATAACAAAAGATGTGAATGCAAAACAATCAGGAAAAAAGGCATTACATGCAATTTTTTAAGAGATAGCATGTAAATACACAGGCCTAGTCGCCAGTGGCGACCTCAGCAAAAACTTCACTCGCATTTAAATATTTATGGTCGCAAATGCGACCGTTTTAGTCGCAGTTTGGAGCCCTGTCAGGTGTCTTCAATAATGGTCAATCATAACTCAATTAACTTCTTAATTATCTCATTAACTTCAACTCTGCTTCAGTGTTACTTTTAACACTGCTTCAGTGTTTATATGAGTCCACACTCAGAGTGTTAAATTAACACTGGAGATTTTGCTGTGTGCTATTAGTCATGCCTGCTTTTAACTTTTGCTTTTAGCCATGCTTTTAGTCATCACTTTAAGCGTTCTTTGAGCGCGGTCCCAGCGTGCTTCGGCCTGCACGCGTGCTTCTACTTAGCCACGATGAGAAGAAACACCACCTAATCTCATCAAACTTTACTTCTGTCCTTTCTTTACTTTATTTTATTTTCTTTTCCGTTTGAGAGTTTTGTGTTCTGAGTTAAGTTGTGTAACGCCGTGTCTCCGAGTCTGACCTCAAATTTAACTTCAACCAGCCACACAACTCCGCATCGTCAGCCAACGCCCAGCCAACGCCCAGCCACGGGCTTCCCAAGACATCATTCCAGCGACTACAGATCTTCCGCGGGAAACCCCCTTTCAATGACAACAAAGGGAACCCCGTTACACAGGAGACGCAAGTAGTACTTCCAGACTCTGATCTATACTGGTGTATCTAATATAATTTTAACCTCATTGAAGAACTCAATGCGAGGGCTAATTAAGTGATTGATAGTTGTTCATGTCTATGCAATTTCACGTATTGCTGTAAACTTGGGATTCCACATTTCCATTCCTGCAACTTGTGTGAATGTGTGAGTGCGTGCGTTTATGTGTTAGATTAGTTTCTATGTCTTAGATTTATCTAATAAAGCCCTATTCATATTGAAAAGAGAAGTATCTTGTGTTTTGTGCTTACAAGTTAATGTCTTAAACTGCCGATCTTGTTACTGTGCTAATTGATAGTGTTTTCACTATACTTTGGATATTAATATCCAGCGCAGATTTGATGTTAAACGGCTCGTTCAGTGAATCGCAGGGCGTCTCAGTGATCAGCCGTGAAACAGTGATTCTGTTCAAATTCCCTTTAAAATCTTAAAT
This sequence comes from Carassius carassius, assembly GCF_963082965.1. Lineage (NCBI taxonomy): Eukaryota > Metazoa > Chordata > Actinopteri > Cypriniformes > Cyprinidae > Carassius > Carassius carassius. The sequence goes on from NC_081772.1 coordinate 33,568,789, forward strand.
GATTCCCTTTGAGCTAAATTGACCTGTTTCCCTTACAAAACAAAACACCCTCAGCGTCCGATCACAGGCCTTCCGCTCCTTGAGTTCTCTCCAGCACTGGAAAGCTGATCCGATATTTACACGGGTCCTACTTCTTGCCTTATTTCTTTAAGCCTTCTTTTGTTCTGCAGATGTTTTCCTCTTTTGTTTTTTTATCCGCCATCTCTATCTTTCTCTGCCCAGCTCAGCTAATGTCCGTCCTTTACACTGAATGCTCTCTCCTCCACATCACGAGTAGACACGCCCCTTACTGCTGATTGGCTACAAGCTTGTTTTGCTAGTCGGCTGAATCAGTTTTCTAAGGCATTTTTGAAAAATGGCTGACCCCACCTTTACAATGCCCATGATGATAATATTGTGTTCATTGTCGTGATATATCATTTTACTGAATACCAGCACGTCTAATCTCATCCAGTTTCTGAAGGTCAGTTCTAAATAAACTATAAAATAAGATCTTTAGAGAAAATAGAGTAGGAGCAATTTACCCTGACCATCCTTTTCACCTTTTGTTCTCAATGCATTGTTTTTCCTTCTTGAGCGTCAGTGAATGTTTGCAGTTTTGTAATAGTTATATGAGTCCCTCAATCATCCTCAAAGTTAAAACCATACAGCGACTGCTGGAAATTGTTCATATATGCAGAAGATGTTTGAAAAGCAAAGCAATCATACCGCAAGGTCAGTTCACCCAGAAATTTAAATTCTATCTAGGGATGTCCAGATCCGATCACGTGATCGGAAATCGGGCCCGATCGCGTGGTTTCAGACTCGATCGGAATCGGACGTTACCTCGCGATCAGGACTCGGATATATATATATTCTCATTAATTTTTAACACATCTTTTGTTATGCGGTGGCATAGAGTTAGACCCTTTTGACTCCACACAGAAACAGCGACGCGTGCGGCATGACATCACTTTGTTTTCAAGAGCTGGTGTGAATAAATATAGATTCAAACTCAAAGAGACATGATAGTTTGCGCATGACCTGATATTTCATTCGGACCCAGGATACAGCGAGATGAACATCACAGAGCGCTAAACTCTCATGCAGTGTGTGTTTCATTCATACTCGAAGCCGGAGCGCGCTCTCGCGCTGATATCAGGAAACTCCTAATATGGACAAAAGCGTCCAGCTATGCTGTGGTGCGCACAGGAAAACAGAAACTTATGCAAACACGAAGACATTAATATACGATCACGACAATAAATTGTTCTTCAAGTCATCTCCAGCAGGTGATAAATAAAGTATGAACAATGCAGTGCTGATTGACATAGTATTTATTACAGTATAGAAACTATTCTGCATTATTATGTGATAAACAGTATTTGTAGTATATAAACAAATCATTATTATTTGTTATTGTCCAGCATTTATAGATTTCTAAGCCAATTAAAAGCTAGAAATTAGAGAAAAAATAAAGTTGCCTATACTACCAGTCAGAAGTTTTTGAACAATAAGCTTGTTAAGGTTTTTTTTTTTAAGAAGTCCCTTCTATTCACCAAGCCTGCATTTATTTGATCCAAAGTACAGCAAAACAGTAAGATTTTGAAATATTTTTACTAGCCTATTTAAAATAGCTGTTTTATATTTGAATATATTTCAAAATGTAATTTATTGAAGATCCTGGATCTGTTTTTTCGCTCTTCTTTATTCTTTTTTATGTATTATAGAAGTATCGGATCGGGACTCTGTATCGGCAGATACTCAAAATCAAATGACTCGGACTCGAGGACAAAAAAACCTGATCGGGACATCCCTAATTCTATCATCATTTACTCACTCTCACATCATTTTAAACCCAAGATTTTGCTTAACCTTCAAAACAAAAAAAATCATATTGTTTAAAATAAAACATGAGAGGTTTCTGTCCCTCCATCGAAAATCCAGTTAAAAGTTCAAAAAAGGTCACACATTACACTATATCCACATATCACATGCATGCCATATTCCTATAGAGGAGGATAAGATTTTGAGTGAATACAATTTAACTCATGGTCTTTTTTTCACATAGCATTGAATTCCACATATTCCAAGTCTCTGGGTTAACACACATAAATATGGACTTGGATATTTGGAGTTTGACATCTTCTCATCTGTGATTCACAGGTCTAGAGAGACATGAAAGGTTTATTTTGGTTTCTTATTATTCATTAATTCACTTTGAAATAAAAAAAGACTAATTTCTATACTTAAAATGTTGTGTTCTGTATGTTTTATACAGTTTTAATGCAGATATTATTTTTTTACCTACAGTAGGCATACTTACTAGGAGTTATTTTTTTATCAATCAGAAGGAGGCTGAAAGAAAGTGCCTGAAACTTTTGATGTAAAAACGGTAATATTTTACTGGTTCCTGTTTTTGTTTCATTTGTAAGTATCAGTAAAATGATCATATTTATAACACTGGAGAACCAGTGCATTCATGACTGAAGGGTGTTGTTTGCACTCAAGCTGTCAGCTATCATCATCAGCTGCTCTGTGGTCCTGCTTATGAACGTGTTTGCTGTGCGTCGTCTGTATGAGTTATCTCCAGACTGACAGCGACAGCACAGCTAATGCTCCACATCTGCTGCAGAACATCACACGATCTCAGGACATCCGTTCATCATTCACCACGATCTACACGTCCTCCATAACGTGTGCTCTCCTTCATCACGTATCGGCCCCCTGGACGCTTCTCTTTGTTACGAGCCATTTCCTGAAGTGCTGGTACACGGACAGACATGGCTAAAAGTGTCAGGGACATGTGCCACCTGTAATAACACGTATGATCAGCAAACTAACTTGACCGAGCACAGCTCAACACCACATCCTCTTCTGAGGTCACCTGTATTAACCTTCTTACAGGGAAAGTATCGAATTATAATCAGCTTACTTCTGTCGAGCAATATCATTGTACAGGACGGCACATGGAAGTCTCTGGGGTCAGTCTAGTCTTCATATGGGCTGTTAGAAAGCGCTCTAAACTAGCTGTGCTGTGTTCAGCTCCACAGAGAGCCTGCAGAAACACCAGCTGCTCAAAATAGACTGGACAAAATGGCTTTAGAAGAACCATTTATGGTTTCCCAAGGAACCTTTCAGCGATCCGTTCTTAAAAGAACCATTGTTTTTCTTAGTGGGAGCCAAATTTCAATAATATGAATAATAAAGAGCATTTTGTCCACTGGAAAGGTTTCATCACAGATGTTAAAGCTCCTGGCATCACTGATTCAAATAAAGAACCTTTATTTTTGAGAGTGCCAGCTACATTGGATGCCTGGATACAAGACCAGGATTAGGGTCACAGTCCACTTTACAATAAAGGAGACTTTCCATGAGCTGAGATTTCGCTGAAGAATCAGGATGACCTTACACACCTTCTGATGAGATCCAGTGTGTTTGAAAGCACAGATCACAATCGCTGGACACTAGCCTGATGGTCCCTGAGCCGATCAATCACTGTCCTGACCGTTGTCACATGCTGAATGTTATACATGGTACATTTAAATGACCAATAAAATGAGGCAGAAGAGTCAGTATGTTGAATGTGACCCTCAATCTTCAATGAAGCTTTAGAGGAACACACAACAGCCAAAAGACACACCACACACATCCATAGCATAATGTTACTCCATAAATCACACCCTGATTCTGTCCATTTCAACAGTTTATGTTTGTGCGCCGCTCCTGTCCTGATTTCACGGCCATGAATCCAAGAAAAAAGCCCATTGCTACCTCTGTCACAACTGTTTAGTGAATTAGCCCAAAATGACAGTTGTGAAGATCATCAGAGATCTTCAGAGAAGACGTCACTGTCTAGACTAGGGGTTGAAGAACTTCAGATTTCGACAGAAGTCGACATTTACAAATCGAGCAGTTGTGTGAGTGAATGAATTCTTCCTGGAAGTGTCTCATGCTAATAGTGAAATCACAGAACAGTGTTGTGCTCCTGAAAGATGCTGTGTACGAGCTGCTGTCTGTAGCTTAGGTTTGTGTCTGTTACAGTGCAGCAGTGCATTAGATTAGAACAGCGATTAACTTGTTCAATAAGCGGTTTAACACATGCATTCTCCCGTTCCGTTGTGAGCATCACGGTGGTAGAACCACACATCTTGTGGAGCACTTTTGGAGGAGGCATTTATTTGTCATTTTAACTGCTTGGAAACAGAGCGTAAATGTGGACTACAAAGGTTTCTTATCCTGTTGTATGCTCTATAGGACCAGCGATGTCACTGAAAAGCCGGTCGTCTAGTTCTGGCTAAACAGCAGCTCTGCTTTCATGTTTTCCTACCAGCTAAACAAGAGTAAAATGCTTCTTTTCCTACCTAATATCACACCACGTTCATTTGAAATTGATGTGAGACTTCCGATTGTTTCTGAACTGAACTGAGCTGAATAATGACTATTGCCTCTGCGGCACAATCTGAACTGTCTCCACAGCTGAGCTGCCATAAATGAAGCTGCTTCATTTCATAACTTCTCTATGAAGCTGCTTTGACACAGTCTGTATTGTGTAAAGCGCTGTGAAAAAAGAAAAGAAAAGGTGACTTGACAAATGAAGACATCAACCAACAGGTTGATTTTGAACGAACTCCACACATGTGAAGCACACCTCTTCATGCTAATGGAGAAAGACCCATCGAGCTCCGTCTGTCAGCCAGGAGGAAAGAGATGTGGAATATAATGTATGCAGTCTGTGATGTGAAGTTCAATCTGCGAGTAAACGCAGCCTGTATGCAGATGAAACGCTACGGGTCAAAGCCGAGGAGCGCAGCAGAGATTAAGGACAGCATTCAGAGAGGAAACAAGGCCCTCGCATAAACTGCTGCTTTATGTGATTTCCAGGAATGAAATCCACAAATCTTCCTCATCCTGATCTCTCTGTTATCACAGACTGGGAAATGATGCAGAGTATAATATGATATTTACTGATGCTCGATGTTTCTTTGTGGTTTCATATTTATTTCGGATCAGGGAGCAATAATAGTATCTCTTCTGAGCTTGCGATCCAATTGCTGTTATCTTGAGGAGCAGTGGCCGAGCTTAGATCTTCCTCTTTGCTCGCTGTGTGTGTGTGTGTGTGTGTGTGTGCAGCAAGAAACAGAGTGGAAAACACATCTTACAGTCTTTGAAGACTATAAATTGCAGCTCTCCATGCAGTGTGGAGCAGCTCATGTTGACCAATAAGAAGAACTGAGCGCAGTCCATTACTATCAGCATAAGGCTGAGAAACCGGCCAGACAGCTGTGGACCTGTGTCTGTGACCCAGAGGAGAGGTACTCAGACACAGACTCTGATGACACTCGGCCTTCGGAGAGGCTCGCAGCTGCATCTGAAATGCATGTACACAACTTCAAAATACCATAAATATGCACCTTCTGCACACTCTTGATCAGACATACACATGCATTTGGTAATGATATAAACAGAATGACTTTTAACTCCATTTTCCATTTCACATATACTGTACATTTAGATTAAATATGCCCTTCTCATTAAGGACTAAATCATTATCCAGAAGTAAAACTATATATAGATCCAGTGGCCATAGTAGAAGCAACAAATAATTGATGACAATGCTGTTGAATAATTGAAAATAATATTTGGTGGAGGATGTGCTGCTTTTTCCTGCAGCGTGCTACATTTGAATGTTTTAACAAGAACAACGATTCCTGGGTACATGATATTCCGGCTCTAAATTGTGTTATAAACAGCAGAATTTTTTTGCAGAAGTAATGATCCCACTTTACTCTGAATAAGTGCTTCTCTGTTCTGCTCTGCACATTTTGAATGTCTCTCTTATTTAACGCACCTGATTCAAGTGGTCATATCATTAGGAGAGAGCTCTGTCAGAAATGTGATCGCATATCTGCTGCCACTGCCAGACAAACATATAATTGACAGCTATTAGGACTTTGCAATTAATGGCATAAGATTGTCATGCGCATCTCGTCAATAAAGCCCGTCCTTTAGTAGTAAATCATCACCTGCTTTCAGATTGAGCGACTTTCACTGCACAGAGCCGTAGTTCACTGACAAGATAGGCTATATCATGTTCGAATGTCTGTTTGTGGATGTGTGTAAAACAACAAACTGACTATTTATATATAATCATTTGTAATTGTATATACATTGTTAAAATTTATTGTGGCTGGAACAATAATGTAGATGTAAAAATAGTTGCCTGCTGAAATTGAAATATATATACACCCTTCAACATGACATGCTAGATGAGTTTGTCTTTACTAAACATGTTAGATGTGATCCAACTCATAGTAACAATCCTGTCAGATTGTCCATCTTTTGAGTGAGATTGTAACATTACAGGACGGCCAATCTGGTTTTGTGATTAAAGTTAATCTTTTCGGCATGTTTTAATACTCAGCAATGGTATGGACGTGATGTAGTCTGGAGACTGGAACGGTGGGCGGTGCTCGGGTGTTGACGGAAGGAGAGTGGGACGGTGGGCGGAGCTCGGGTGCTTGGGTGTTGACGGAAGGAGAGTGGGATGGTGGGCGGAGCTCGGGTGTTGACGGAAGGAGAGTGGGACGGTGGGCGGAGCTCGGGTGTTGACGGAAGGAGAGTGGGACGGTGGGCGGTGCTCGGGTGCTTGGGTGTTGATGGAAGGAGAGTGGGACGGTGGGCGGTGCTCGGGTGTTGACGGAAGGAGAGTGGGACGGTGGGCGGAGCTCGGGTGTTGATGGAAGGAGAGTGGGACGGTGGGCGGTGCTCGGGTGTTGACTGAAGGAGAGTGGGACGGTGGGCGGTGCTCGGGTGTTGACTGAAGGAGAGTGGGACGGTGGGCGGTGCTCGGGTGTTGACTGAAGTAGAGTGGGACGGTGGGCGGTGCTCGGGTGCTTGGGTGTTGACGGAAGGAGAGTGGGACGGTGGGCGGTGCTCGGGTGCTTGGGTGTTGACGGAAGGAGAGTGGGACGGTGGGCGGAGCTCGGGTGTTGATGGAAGGAGAGTGGGACGGTGGGCGGTGCTCGGGTGTTGACTGAAGGAGAGTGGGACGGTGGGCGGTGCTCGGGTGTTGACTGAAGGAGAGTGGGACGGTGGGCGGTGCTCGGGTGTTGACTGAAGGAGAGTGGGACGGTGGGCGGTGCTCGGGTGTTGACTGAAGGAGAGTGGGACGGTGGGCGGTGCTCGGGTGGTGACTGAAGGAGAGTGGGACGGTGGGCGGTGCTCGGGTGGTGACGGAAAGAGAGTGGGACGGTTGGCGGTGCTCGGGTGGTGACGGAAAGAGAGTGGGACGGTGGGCGGAGCTTGGGTGTTGACGGAAGGAGAGTGGGACGGTGGGCGGAGCTCGGGTGTTGACGGAAGAAGAGTGGGACGGTGGGCGGAGCTCGGGTGTTGACTGAAGGAGAGTGGGACGGTGGGCGGTGCTCGGGTGTTGACGGAAGGAGAGTGGGACGGTGGGCGGAGCTCGGGTGTTGACGGAAGGAGAGTGGGACGGTGGGCGGTGCTCGGGTGTTGACGGAAGGAGAGTGGGACGGTGGGCGGTGCTCGGGTGTTGACGGAAGGAGAGTGGGACGGTGGGCGGTGCTCGGGTGTTGACGGAAGGAGAGTGGGACGGTGGGCGGAGCTCGGGTGTTGATGGAAGGAGAGTGGGACGGTGGGCGGTGCTCGGGTGTTGACTGAAGGAGAGTGGGACGGTGGGCGGTGCTCGGGTGTTGACTGAAGGAGAGTGGGACGGTGGGCGGTGCTCGGGTGTTGACTGAAGGAGAGTGGGACGGTGGGCGGTGCTCGGGTGTTGACTGAAGGAGAGTGGGACGGTGGGCGGTGCTCGGGTGGTGACGGAAAGAGAGTGGGACGGTTGGCGGTGCTCGGGTGGTGACGGAAAGAGAGTGGGACGGTGGGCGGAGCTCGGGTGTTGACGGAAGGAGAGTGGGACGGTGGGCAGAGCTCGGGTGTTGACGGAAGGAGAGTGGGACGGTGGGCGGAGCTCGGGTGTTGACTGAAGGAGAGTGGGACGGTGGGCGCACCGGTGCTCGGGTGTTGACGGAAGGAGAGTGGGACGGTGGGCGGAGCTCGGGTGTTGACGGAAGAAGAGTGGGACGGTGGGCGGTGCTCGGGTGTTGACGGAAGGAGAGTGGGACGGTGGGCGGAGCTCAGGGTGGTGACTGAAGGAGAGTGGGACGGTGGGCGGAGCTCGGGTGTTGACGGAAGGAGAGTGGGACGGTGGGCGGTGCTCGGGTGTTGACGGAAGGAGACTGGGACGGTGGGCGGTGCTCGGGTGTTGACGGAAGGAGAGTGGGACGTTGGGCGGAGCTCGGGTGTTGACGGAAGGAGAGTGGGACGGTGGGCGGAGCTCGGGTGTTGACGGAAGGAGAGTGGGACGGTGGGCGGAGCTCGGGTGTTGACGGAAGGAGAGTGGGACGGTGGGCGGAGCTCGGGTGTTGACGGAAGGAGAGTGGGACGTTGGGCGGAGCTCGGGTGTTGACGGAAGGAGAGTGGGACGGTGGGCGGAGCTCGGGTGTTGACTGAAGGAGAGTGGGACGGTGGGCGGTGCTCGGGTGTTGACTGAAGGAGAGTGGGACGGTTGGCGGAGCTCGGGTGTTGACGGAAGGAGAGTGGGACGGTGGGCGGAGCTCGGGTGTTGACGGAAGGAGAGTGGGACGGTGGGCGGAGCTCGGGTGTTGACGGAAGGAGAGTGGGACGGTGGGCGGTGCTCGGGTGTTGACGGAAGGAGAGTGGGACGGTGGGCGGAGCTCGGGTGTTGACGGAAGGAGAGTGGGACGATGGGCGGAGCTCGGGTGGTGACTGAAGGAGAGTGGGACGGTGGGCGGAGCTTGGGTGGTGACTGAAGGAGAGTGGGACGGTGGGCGGAACCCGGGTGGTGATTGAAGGAGAGTGGGACGGTGGGCGGAGCTCGGGTGTTGACGGAAGGAGAGTGGGACGATGGGCCGAGCTCGGGTGGTGACTGAAGGAGAGTGGGACGGTGGGCGGAGCTCAGGGTGGTGACTGAAGGAGGTGACTGTATAGTTTTTACATCAACTTTTTACGGAAGTCACAATGGTTTGTGAAAAATCTCAGCTACTTTAAGCAGGCTGTGTGTATTTTACCGTGGACTGACTGTTTTGAAATTTATATGGTTGTTAAATAGCCCCCAAAAAGCCAGGAAATGTAAACTTTGACAATATGGGACCTTTAAAAAGGAAAACATTCTGTAATGATTACACATTATTTCAAAACACGCTTTAAATAAACAAAAGGCAGTTTAGTTGATAGATTTGAAAAGATCTATTACAAGTCAAGTCAATTGCATAAAAAATTATATCCATGTTCACAATCACATTCACAGTCTTCCACATTTTAGTTGTTTTACTAAGGCTTGCCTACTGTCATGAATTTGGGATGAGACACATGCTCTCAGGCTCTGTCTCCAGCTCTCTCACGCAGATATTCCTGACAGCGCTGGTTTAAGCAGAAAGACCAATCAAACCAGCTAGCTGTCCATCAGAAAACAAGCAGAAACATCAGCCGTATGAAGGATGCAGTTTGTGCTCCCAAACCAGGCTCCAAAATGAACATCAGTTTTACATAAACTGATTCAAAGAGGTTTGATACAGTAGTGTTTCATGTGGGTCAGCGCGCTTGTGCTATTTCATGCTCATGAGAGAAGCTTTTCTATTATATTTTCTATGTAATCTGCATAATTTACATCTCAATTATGTATTCTACACTCTGTAAATGTTATGTATTGAAGGTTTTGTGCATATTTCCATTTTGAAAAAAGTTATTTGGAAATACTGAATATCAAATTATTTTTTTTGTTTTGTTTTATAAATAAGAACAGTCACTAATAGGATCTTAATAAATAAATCATTACATTTAGAAGAAAAATAAATGACAAGTGACATATTACTAAGTTCCTGCAGAACATGCACCTTTGACCCGTTGAAACATGGATTGTTTATATTAAAAGATTATATATATAAATTGAGCAATTAAAGTGCAATACAACTGTGGACTAACATGCTGTATGTCTTGTAGCATTTCTGACTAACAATACAGATCACACAAAAAGGCATACTGTAACATGAATTATTACAGGGCTCTGTGAAATACTTGATTCTGATTGGTCAGTCGCAGCATTCCGAGGTCTGTTATCCCTGGATAACAACCTGTAAAAGCTGATAACACAGGCTCATCCGGGTAACAGCAGTCAGGGCTGTACTCTTGCTTGAACATTGTTTTTCTTGGTGGAAGCTTTTCATTTTTTAGCAAATAAAATATTAAACCTTGATTCAAAATGGTGTACAATTGTTTAATTATGTCATCCTGGTATCGCGGACTCGCTCTCGTTTCAAAATGCAGTTGCTGCCATTCTGCTATGATTGTTTTGTACGCTGTAATGGATTATAAGAGAACTAACAAATTGGTAAGATTTTAAAACATTTTCGTCTTAATTATTTTATTGCCTTAATTATTTTGTGGTGAAATGTTGTGTAATACTTGATTTGACTGCACCGTTTTCCTTAAATGTCAGTTTATTTTTTAATTTATTTAATTTGCCGCTTGCTCGCAACTCCTGTCTTGACGGTAGATTTGTATTCAAATATTTCAACTCAAATCAATATTTTGCGTCTAATTGTTTACTTATGTGGCAAGTAGCCGTGCAATAAGTGGGATAATGTGCATCGGGGTCCTGATCACCCTGACGGGGTTTATTCTGTGAGAACAACCGGCTGGATGTACATTATCTCTTACATATCACAGTGCCAATTGGATTTCATTTGATTGCCCCTGAATGAAACCTACGGATGGAAAAACTGTTCAGATTTCTGGTCGTTGATTCTGATGTGGGATGCTGGTGTCTCTCACACCTCACTCACAACACAATTCTGTTTCTCCCGGATCAATGTGTTCGTAAACTCAACCCAGATTTGCCTCCATTTCAGTATTCGACACTAGTTTTTCACAATCCACTAAACAACTGAAGGATAAAATCAAGTCTTCTGGATGAAGGATTTCATCCTCAGAGGCTATTAGTCCTCAGCGAGAAAGTGTAGCAAGAAACTTCAAGCTAAATCACCAGCTTCATATTACAGTAAGTTAATAATCAAAGCAAAGTCAATGCAAAAATGTTTCAAATTATATTAAGATACCAGTCTTTCTGCAGTACAAATTGTTACATGTGCAGCCTACTGTTTAAAAAATTAAAAATTGCCACCTTATCGTTGTTATTAACAAGTATTTCTGTTAACTGGCAAAAAAAAAAAGAAAAAGATTTTACATTTTGCTAAACGAATGAAATTAGATCTACCAATGCTTCTTGAGTTAAAGGACATAAGTAATATTAAGAGTCTTTATTTTATGCATTATCAGGTGCGTTGCAACCATTATAGTGATATAGAGTGTTTTAAAAGTATTTGGGTGAACGCAGACAGAATCATCATGAACGACTGTCAGACTCAGAACTCACAAAGAGCGCTCTCTTTTTGAGGTTTATCTTCTCTACAGTGATATTTGAGCAATTTCATATATGCAGAGTTGAAAAGATTATGGCACAATAAATGTGCCAATCACTACTGGCACAGGAAAAACTGCACTTTGCATCCAGTTTCAGAAACTGTTTGTTGTAACTTGATTCCAGAGGCCCCTCCCACTCCCATGGCAGTACTGCACCAGCTGAGCAACCACCATTGAGATAAAAGGGAATTCTAACAGATGGAGAACTCCAGGCATTATAGACATGTTTGATGTGAAGCATCCCATATATCTCTATAAAAGGCATCCATTGGCACAAACAAAAGAAAGTGCACACACTTGGTATTTCATATGCCAAGTTACCTAGGTAAGTAAACAGTACAAGCTTTGATTCATGACTCCTGTCAGAGCTTCAAAAGATTTCCATATGCAGCGGCAGATGGCTGGAAACGTTTGTCAGCAGAGATATGCAAAGACGTGTGTGCGCAGCAGGTTCTTGGCCAGCTCACAGCAGCCATACGGCCGTGGGCTAAGACTCTCACGCAATGAAGAAGCTGGGATGAGAACAGCCACGAATGGCTTCTGGCTCCACAGACCCGCTCATGTACAAGCAGCAACAGCAAACCACAAGTGTGCTCCTTTAACTCATGTATGAATAAGAAAACAAGGAATGACTGATATTAGAAAGAGATATGAATAGCCAAATAAGCTAGGAAAAAGAATTGAGTTCATGCTGATGGCTGGTTTTGTTTTTAGTTAAAATAAATCTAATCTAATGCAAGCCAGTATATTAGAGCTGTGCATTATCAGGTCTTAAAGTGACAGCAGTCAGTCAGATGTCAGATCAATGAACTGAGCTGTGTTCACTGCTCCTTATTCCCTGAGCAGCAGATGAATTCAGGTAAACTGGGACACTTTCAGATAACTGGGAAAAATGTCACAATTAACCTGAATTCAACCCCTAGACATAATACCTGAATTATTGCATCAGATAAAATAAACATATAATCTAGCCAAATTATGTTTCTTTTCATAGTACTTAACATCATAATTGATATTTGTGATGCAGGTTAGCATTATAGGTAATCAGATACTGACAATTAAAGAACACAGATGCAGCTTATTTCCATATGACCCATGCAATCTATCAAAACTGATCAAAAACGGTCAATAATGGAGCGAAAACGGTCAGAACGTGTCGGAAATGTCAGTCAATTAACATTATCTACTACTGTTGTATAAAATCGACGTCACATTTGCAATCGTGCTGATAGTCAGGAAAACATGACTCTTGGTCATGTGATGTTGCTTACATATATCATCTGATATCTAGAATATTTATATTTTTTTCTACAGCAGTATGTTTGTTCATGTTTGCTTCGTTGTGTGTGCTGTTGTGCTTATTAGTTTTAATAATCACTTTTATGTGGTTCTGCTACCCACCACTGCAAATAACGTAGTGAGAAACTGGATTGTTTGGTGCATTGCTAATTAAATATGTCATCCTTCAGTGTGTTTTTGTTCCAGAACTCATTCAAAAAACTCTTTGTAAAAACTTGTTTAAAAAAAATGAATGCACAACATTAACCAGCTTTAAGTGGCATCTACTTGCAATATGGTAATTAGATTGTGATGGCTATAAAGGAAACACTAACCTTATAAATTACTGCCAGATTCATGAGGTTCAATTCATCAACCTTATACACAATCAAGACAAAATAGCACAGCAGGTCTGAAATCATGATCTGACACTAGAGGAGTGTGCTTCAGCTGCTAAACGCTTCATGCTCCAGCACGCTCACATCTCTCATTTCTAAATGGACTGTGAGAGGAGTCATTCAGCCAAAGATAACATTTACTGGTATCAGTTATTCACCCTCATGTCAAGCCACCTTAAGGTGGCAAACTTAAAGAAGCACTACAAAGACAATAGTGTAATTATTCAGCTCAAGTGTTGATTTATTTCAGTTCAATAATTCTGTAAATGTCATCAATTATGAAATGGGTTCAGTTCAGCTATAAAGCAGCTCTGCAGAAGAAAACCGAGGCATTAATCAGTTCAGTTCAACTCAATTTGTTTTGTTCTAATAGTGTGAATGCAGTCAACTCAATAATACAGTATTGTGTGGAGCTTTCCAACATGCAGAACATGTGCACAACACCGACAATCCTACGCTGTATTTCAGGCCTTGTCTCTGTCTCTCCCTTTAGTTCACTTTCTTCTCATAAGCTTTGTTTATGAGAGGACTGCAGTTATCTTACAGAGGTGAAATTCATTTCACAAACCCATTGGCTTTAAAAGTGCACGTCACCAGCAGTACATATGCGCACAGGATGTGGCTTCATTGAGGATAAAATAATTCAGCAAGGCCATCAGAACGCGTGTGTGATTCAGCTACTGTGAAAGGATTGCGCAGCAGCGGATGAGGCATGTTGTTCTGGTAAATAACGGTGGATGTTCCTCATTATTTTCTGTTTCTGCACACTATTCTGCTTTTTCATTTAGATCAGCCTGAAATGACCAGCACATCTCAATTCATCCCTTATCTAACTTTGTTTCAGACTTTTTTATACTTTTTCTTGTAAGAGGATAGATTCTGAAGAACCTCCATGCAGGTCTTTTCAGTATAGCATCATTTGATAACGACAGCAGAGGACTCAATGTCATTATTTTGACTTGCCCTGCCAAGGTTGGCACTGTGATCCTATTCCAGTTTTACGATTGATTCCCACAGTAAAAACTAGTCAAGTTAGCCTAACTAATATCATGTTCAAACATTATCATAGACAGTCAGGGATAAAATAATAACAGAATAAAATCTGTATATATATATATATATGTATTCCTGTGTCCTACTAAAACAACTAAAAAATATATGAAAAAAAAAAGTTGAATTTAAATCCCAATTTACTGACTACTGCTTGACTAAAGATCTTTCATAGCTTCTCATTTTGTGTTTTACAAATAAAATAATAGCATGCAGGTTTGAATGACGTCACAAATCTGACTTGTGATCCAGCCTGAAGTCTTAAATCAGACCATGATTGTTTGCTTTGGCGAGAGGAGAACTGTGGCTGGCGTATGCCTAGTTCACACCACAGGATTTTAAGCCCGGTTTGGGTACACAGGGTACACCCTGTGAAGGGATTAGGGCATGGGTGAGCCCTTCTGAATGAAACACAGGGTGTATGGTTCTCCTCTTCCAAATGAAATGATCTGCTCTATGGCGGCCAAGCATGTATGTCCTCAAGCTGCTCCTAGTGCTACTACATGTGACCTAAATACATCACACTATGATATCAACAAGAAAAGTGGAGCCAAACTACTATATTAAACCAAGTAAAGTTTGGTACATTACAATGTAGTGTGAAGTGTTGTGATGAACTACAGCTAATGAAAGAGCAAGGCATGGCTGGAGGTCAGCAGAAGAAACACAGCAGCAGCAACATGGCCTTAAGAAAAGCTAGGACACAAGAAATGTGATCAGATCAAATCATCACGCAAACAGCTTGCACCACAAATTACAGTAACACTTTCTATGAAGCCCGTATTTATCGTACATTATAAGAGTATTCTTAAGGTATTATAATGAATGTATAATGCATTATCAAAACCTTATAATATATCATCTCATGAGTAATCCTAACAACAATTATAATACATCATAATGCTTACGTATGTGTGGTTATAAGTTTAAGAGTCTGATTATTTATAACACAAGGAACACTATATTAAATCTCCTTCATGTACAGTATAATGGACTGTATCATATCCTGAGATTGTTTATTTCAGATCTGCACAGGATCTTACTGCAGCTTGTGAGCGCTTAGATGTTGAGTGTTATCTGAGTGTTTCTGTGGAGCTAATCGTAATTAATTGATGTGAGTTTAATACTCCAACTGACAAAACAAACAGTGTTTTATATGGTTATATTTTATTATTATTATAAGCAGCTTTATAACTACATGCCAACTAACTCTCATTAGAGTATTAATATGCTCAAGATCAAGTTTATCTGTTGTTTGACCATCAAAATAAAGTGTTAGCATATATTTACAGTAGCAGACATGCTAATACTCTGATGACCGCTAGTTGATATGTAGTTAAAGAGTTAATTATCAACATCTGTCTAAAGGGTACCACCAAAATAATCAAACTATTACAATAAAAATAGTTCAAAGCAAATGTGTCATATTTCACTTTCATCTGATCTGATAGAGGGCTGTTTGAGATTATTATTATTATTATTATTATTATTATTACTTATAAAGTAGTAAAGTAGCATCAGAAAAATGGGAAGTTATGAGACTTATAATACATTATAACTATGCGAAATGTAATCCGTTGTAAAAGTGGATGCAACGTGTTCATTGTGTTATAAATCATCATACTCTTAAAAGCTATAACCACAAATAAGTATTATATAATAATAAATTAAAAGTGTTATTATGAATATTCATGAGATGATATAACATATTATTATTATTATTATTAATATAAAACAAATTCATTATTATTAAGGTTTTTTATAATGCATTATGAATTCATTATATAATGCCTTAAGAATAACCTTATAATGTAATATAAATACGGGCTTCATAGAAAGTGTTACCCAAATTTCTTACCGATGTCCACTTCTTAAATAAACAACTCCATTCTGGCAGCGAGAACAATCCGGAACTAAATGAAGATTAATGTTGTTGCATATGATGTGTTTATTGAACCAATCATATAAGAGTAAATGGAGAGTCAGCGAGAGCCTGTGATTGGCTACAAGAAGGTGGTGGACCCGCCCTCTCCCTCACGCTTGAGAAACTCCGTTGGTAAGAGAATCCTGCCAAAATTGTAAGCAGAGAGAAAAGAAAGACGGAGATGTACATATCGGTGTATTTCAAGAACTTTTTACTCCACATGCACAAAAAGTCATGTAGACATTTGCAACAGTTTGTTTATTCACACATACAGATAGGTTCTATGCATTTGATCCATTTTGCGGTTCTTTAAACGGTTGTTTTCGCTTGCAAATCACTGTTCACTGTCTTGCAGTGCTTTTGACCGTATTTAGGAAAAATAACATCAACAATATATTAAAAAGACAGTATTCAGTAATACTGTATTATTGAGTTGACTGCATTCACACTATTAGAACAAAACAAATTGAGTTGAACTGAACTGATTAACGTCTCTGTTTTCTTCATGTTGCCCCTTGGTAATATTATTAGAAAATACGGAATTAGCTTCCACTGTTATGCTGACGATACTCAGCTATATATCTCAACAAGACCAGATGAAACTTCCCAATTATCTAAGCTAACAGAGTGTGTTAAAAATGTAAAAGATTGGATGACAAATAATTTTCTCCAATTAAATTTGGATAAGACAGAGATATTAATTATTGGACCAACTAAACACTACACAGAATCTTGTAGATTACAATCTGCAACTAGACGGATCTACTGTTACTTCCTCTACAGTCAGAAATCTGGGTGTTATATTAGACAGCAACTTGTCTTTTGAAAATCATATTTCCAATGTTACAAAAACTGCATTCTTCCATCTTAGAAACATTGCCAAGCTACGAAACATGTTATCTGTTTCTGATGCAGAAAAGCTAGTTCATGCATTCATGACCTCTAGACTGGACTATTGTAATGCACTTCTAGGTGGTTGTCCTGCTTCGTCAATAAACAAGCTACAGGTCGTCCAAAATGCAGCAGCTAGAGTCCTTACCAGGTCAAGAAAATATGATCATATTACCCCTATTTTACAGTCTCTGCACTGGCTACCTATTAAGTTCCGTATCAGTTACAAATTATCATTACTTACCTATAAGGCCCTAAATGGTTTAGCTCCTGCGTACCTAACTAGTAGTGTTGTCCAAAGACCCGGTACTTCGGTACCAAGTCGGTACTAAAAAAATGTAAATGTGACGGTACCAGGTTTCTGTAAGTACCGGTAGTACCGAGGTCCCGTTCAAACCCGGTTCAGCGCTATGATTTCCGCGAAGCAGAAAATGAGGACGAAATCTCAAAATCCAGTCATGAAAATGAAACTTACATTTTAATATGGACAGTCATGGAATGTGTCAAAGTTAGCATAAATTAATCAAATCTCCATATGGACCAGTATCTGTAAATGTTAAGCCGCAAAAGTTGTTTGAAATATGAATCCGTGTTCTGCGCGTCTCTGTGTGAATTAATGAATGACAGAGACGTGCGGGTTTGTTTACTACATAAACTGAAGCGCGTGACGCTTGCATTAATTTCAGCATCTGAGCTTCAGAGTTCTCTCTCCATCAAGCGATCTTTTCAGTTTCTCACACATGCAAAAGAGAGAGAGAGCTAGAGTCTTACCACGCTGAATCGACACTCTATATGTAAACTATTCTTTATTGTCTTTTCCTCTAATGGAGTTAATTTAGAATTATTCATATTCATTTTTGAACAAGCAGAAGACAGACCGGTTTCTCCGTTAGTGGGCGGAGCTAATGCGCAAATGGCAATTTCATTGGCTGGCGCTGATTTAGTACCGTCCCTGTTTTGATTTCAGCAAATCATTTTGACCGAACGCAGACAACGTGATTAATATTCATGAACCCAGCAGCTCATCAATTCATAGTGCATTGTATATACATTAGTATGATAGTAGAATTAGTAGTAGTATTATCTTTTAATAATAATTAATATGATCTATTACTATTTTTTTTACAGAAACCATCAATGACCAAAAATATCTTAAGCATCACCACCAGTCTTAAGTTCAGTTAAAATGACAAATATGCATTCATTAGGCCTAAAAGTTCATTTTTACATAAAGGCATTGTGCTAGAAATATTACTATTATTTAGTAAAATGTATGTGATACTGCTACTACTGTTGAAAAAATTTATAAAACTTTATTTTTTAAAGAAAAAAAATCACAATATTTCTTCCATGTTTTAATTTTAATAAAAAATCCCCTTTATTTACCAGAAATAAAATGTGTTTAAATTTCATAAATTAAATTAAAAGACAAATTAAATTTGGTTGAAACTTGTTTTCTGTTTTTCATAATTATATAACTTTTAGAAAAACTTTAAACACAATTGTAAATAAGTATAAAGAATGGCATTGGTTTTATTTTTAGTGCTAAAAAGTTTTTTTTTTTAATTAGCATATTTTTGTGTTTTGCTTTGGTACCGAAATTGGTACCGAGAACCGTGGATTTTCACTGGTATCGGTACCGAATACTGAAATTTTGGTACCGTGACAACACTACTAACTAGCTTTCTACCACGCTACAACCCATCACGCTCCCTAAGGTCACAAAACGCTGGACTTTTGGTAGTTCCTAGGATAGCAAAGTCCACTAAAGGAGGTAGAGCTTTCTCACATTTGGCTCCCAAACTCTGGTATAGCCTTCCTGATAATGTTCGGGGTTCAGACACACTCTCTCTCTTTAAATCTAGATTAAAAACACATCTCTTTCGCCAAGCATTTGAATAATGTATCTCTTAAATTGTGAGTGTAGTTGCATCTGATCAAATGCGCATTCTTATTCTTTAGCTTGGGTTAAACTAATAAATTTTACTCTGTTGGAACAGCAGCTATGCTAATGATGTCTCTATTTGTTTCTCTGTTTCTGCTGGATCTTCATCCGGTGGTAACTAGGATTTACACAAGCTCCAGTCTGGATCCAGAACACCTGAGAAGAGATGATGCTGACCCTCAGAGGACCTCAGATGATGCTGACCCTGAATCAACAACAGAACTAACAATTATTGCTACATGTGTGACTGCATCATATAATAATTGCTGTTAATAATGTTCATCGTCTTGCTGACTACGTCTTGTATTAGTTTTTCAGAAAAATCCTGTCATACGTGCACAAACTGACAGTCACCACTTATAAGCTACTACTAAATATTGTAGAAACGTAATTTTCTATAAAGTTGCTTTGCAATGATTTGTATTGTAAAAAGCGCTATACAAATAAACTTGAATTTAATTTAATTGAATTGAACTGAATACTTTTAATATGACAACACTGTCAGGACACTTGAAAAGGAAACAAGGTGTTGTAGTCAGGGTTAGTACTACAAATTCATTATTGAACTGTGACATTGTGTGACTGCATGTGTTCGTGGGAATCAAAGCCACAGCCTCTTGTGTTTGCAGTGCAGTGCTCCACCGCCGTAGATGCATAATTCTGAGGAACTCTGCCCTACATGAGCTGCAGATTAGTGAGACCCTGCTATGAAACATGACTGCCAAATCCCAGCAGCATTTCAGCCAGGCGGCATGACCACAGACGATAGAGAATTCATCAATGTGTTGAGTTGAGTTGTGCTTGAGTTAGTGAACAGTGCAGGTCTGCAGCGCATACTGAAGAGAAGAGATCAAACAGAAAGAACTGCTGTGTTAAAGTGCCTGGTTATGCAACCCGACGTCCCTGAAAATGTCAAACGCTGACTTTCTGTGGATGTCTTGGAGCAGGGGGTCTGAGGAAGCCTTGCGCCTTGCTGCACAATAAAGTGACTGCGACGCATTCTGACATACTCATAAACACAGTTAGCAAGCTGTGATGTGAAGCCCGGAGACCTGGTTTGATGATTTGTGAAGGCTGAATGACTTTTCCCTGAGATGAAGAGAGCTGCTTGTCTTACACCCTGTTTTGAAATTCTGAACACTTTTCAATAACCACATGCAGGATTATTTTGCTCTAACAGGGAAGATGCTCATCCATCAAAGACAGACACAGGACAAAACTTCCTCTGCTCCAGTAGGGGCGTTTATTTCAGATGTGGAATGAGCCGTGCACATCTGGACAAGTGCAATTAGGCCTGTCTCTGTGAAGCTGTCATTGGTCAACATGCCTCGGTCAACACTCTCAAATGTTTGGTTGAATGGTATAGTGCCTTTTCGCTATGTCATTTGCTAGTAAGCCTAGTGTTTTTACTTCTATGACCTTGCGAAGCATCATCTATGTTTACGATCAGTGTATTCTCAGGATCAACTCTATCAAGCCTGGAGCCAGACTGCAAACTTCCTGTCAAACGCTGACAAAGAAAGCCTTAACGTTAAGAGAAAACAAGTTTTCTCCATCCGCATTAGTCCATTCATCACTAAACCACTGTGACTTTGCTTCTTCAAGAAAAAAAATAACTATTTTCTGTCAGCTAAAAAAGTAGCAGAAGTGCTGAAGTTTTGTTTGTTTAATCAGGGCTTAGGTGACCTCATGCGCCTCAGATCAGAGTGTTTTCATCCGTCAGGTCCGGCCCTCAGAGAGCAGGGATTAGTTCAGATCGCCAGCTCTTACGCTCACCCTTCTTATGCATCTTCTGTCAATAAACGCCGCCAAACCTCCCTAAACTCCTCCTGTTTCCCAGCTTTGTTCAGGTATTTAGGGTTGAGAGGAGAAGCTTATGTCAACACATCCACTCTTCCTGAGATCCCCCGAGAAACCCGCTCTCATCCGCAATTCTTCACAGATACACACTTTAATGTGAGTTCTATGCAAATCGTGCCCCCGTCAGCTTAGGGATTTGACTCAGAACAACTAATCTATTACAGGAGAAAAACACGGGCCATAGAAAGTCAGGGACTCAATTAGAGATTCTCTGCGAATGGATGTGCCGAAAACTTCAGTGTCCCAAGACTTTAACACATTAGAACTGCAGCTCTTGTGTTTTATGTGAAACTATTAGATATGCTTGATAAACTATTACCTAACAAAAAATGAACCTAGCTTAAAAAATAAGTTGTTTTTAAGGGCGTGACAAACCAAGCTGATGGTCAGCGATCAGCCAAAGTCATGCTGTTGCTCAGTTTTGTGGTATGTTCTGCACTTTTGACACTCGTTGGACCCCGTCTGCTAATTTTTGGTTGATTGATCATTACCAAATCAGCACAGGGCACTCGGTTGAGACCAGACGGATTAGTTTAGGCTAGCCACACACTTGAAGATTTTAGCCTGATTTGTACTTCCGAATGATCCATGGGTGTGGCCCGATTTATCAAAAAAAATCTTCTATTCTACCACAAAAGACTTTGTAAGTAATCTTCCTGATGTAACCGAATTCCTTAGCATATCCAAAACCTCAGCACAACTTGATGATGTAACAGAAACTATGGACTCTCTCTTTTCTAGCACTTTAAATACAGTTGCTCCTTTACGCTTAAGGAAGGTTAAGGAAAACAGTTTGACACCATGGTATAATGAGCATACTCGCACCCTAAAGAGAGCAGCCCGAAAAATGGAGCGCAGCTGGAGGAAAACAAAACTAGAGGTATTTCGTATTGCTTGGCGGGAAAGTAACATATCCTACAGAAAAGCATTAAAAACTGCTAGAGCCGATTACTTTTCTTCTCTTTTAGAAGAAAACAAACATAACCCCAGGTATTTATTCAATACAGTGGCTAAATTAATGAAAAATAAAGCATCAACAAGTGTTGACATTTCCCAACATCACAGCAGTAATGACTTTATGAACTACTTTACTTCTAAAATTGATACTATTTAGAGATCAACCGATATATCGGGCCGATATTTGTCATTTTTTAATATATCGGCATCGGCCGATATCCGTGTTTAGTAGCGCCGATTTAAAGTCAGGCATGTCGGCGGGCAGCCCCGTGTTATTGGTGCGGTGGAAAGTGCTGCTGCAGCAGCATGTGAAGCACCCCAAGCCAAAACTTTTGGAAGATTCAACAGCAGTCCTGGGAGATAAAGGCAGTCAGAGAATTTCACTCTGTAAATGGGGTTGAGAAGTTGGCAGCTCTCACAAACACTGCAGCGTGACGTTACCAAAGTAAACTGTCTCTGACGTTACTCCGCTCCGCTCACAGACAGCACCGCGCTCGGAGAGACAGCTGTCCTGGAGCTGCCCAGAACCGTGAATCACATTTGTTCGGAAGCATGGTTTGATGCAGACAATAACCAGTTTTCCATCCAACTCATTTGTATTTAGGGATGTCAATATTCGATCATTTCCATGATCGAT
This sequence comes from Carassius carassius, assembly GCF_963082965.1. Taxonomy (NCBI): domain Eukaryota; kingdom Metazoa; phylum Chordata; class Actinopteri; order Cypriniformes; family Cyprinidae; genus Carassius; species Carassius carassius. The sequence goes on from NC_081772.1 coordinate 33,591,222, forward strand.
CGTCGTTTAAATTAATGATCAATTAATTACTTTAATGCTGCAAAATGCGTGTGCAGGGGTATTATTATTATGTGCAAAAGCCACTTGGAAAAAAAGCTTTCTCACCCGAATTAAAGGGGTTTTAGTCTGAATAAAATGCTAGTAGCAGGACTGTAAAATGAATAGATGTGATTATGATCATTTGATAAAATGAAGAGAGCGCGCAAACTTTGTTGACTGTTTCCCGTCAAGGAGACCGCTGAATGCGCCTCTTTAAATGGTTTCGTGGTGCTCGTAGTTGTATTTTAAAACGCATCTGCAATGTTTTCAAATGACACACTATAGTAGTGGTGCAACGGATCATCATTGATCAATATCTTCGGTTTGGCACACACGTGACCAGCGGATTGATTTATGAAAAAAAAAAAGTTGCGCATGTTCAGTCCACACTCAGTGGTAATGGCGAGCGGAGGAACGGAGGAGCTTGAACGCCCCGCGCATTTTGTATTCCCTGTCAGATATAATGATGAAGGAAAGAGGTTAGAGTGAAAATATTGTGCCAGATCTTTGTGAACAGGAGAAGAAAACAGTTGTGGATGAACTGCGAGCCTCTTCTGTTGCGCTCACGAAGGGTGTACGTCCAGGGGGACGGAGAGCTCTGTGACGATAACTGCTCGCTTCATCACAGCACACTGGAAGATGAGAAGTCCGGCTATTATGTTAAAAAGAAGATATTATGTGCACTTTAAGTTGATTTCATATATTTTAATTTAATAATTTAATGTTAATAAAAAAAGACAAAACGTATGTTTATTTGTCTTGGCCTTTTTTTTTTTTTTTTTTGCTGATCTGAAAAATGATCCGATCCATACGAGGACGAGCGAGCGCGGGTTTGACTAGATGTATTTGGAGGTTATTGCTCACGTCTCGTTCTGCACATATCCAAATGTTTCCATATTCGCAATGTATCTGAATGTTAAACTATAATATTTTTTATTTATTTAATGTAAACTAGACTATAAAGATCCTCTTCACATGAGCAAAAACCTCCTTGGCATAACAGCAGAGTGGACCGGTATACTACGGTCTATTTAAACTGACCAGTGTAACCTTTTAAATGTTTGGTTGACTGTACTTTATTTTAATAATGAACAGACTGCGATGTAAGTTTGAAATTAGAATGCACTTTAGATGTTCTGTGTCATTTATACCAAACACAAATGTTGCTGGTTGCTAGTGTGTTTGCAGCACTACTGTTATTTATTTTTTATATATTTATTTTTTTATATTTTTCAGATTTTTTTTTTTTAAATTGTATTTATTTAAATGTATATTTAAGTTTACATTTATGTTCCAACAAACTTGAAAAATTCTACTTTATAAATGCTCTAAAACTTTTATATAAATGATTGACTTTTATTCATATATATATATACTACCTGTTTTATATATTTAATACTTGGTCAGTTTATTGATTTTGTTTTGGTTAACTTTGGATACATTTTTTATTTTAATACCGTGCAGTGCACAAAATTAAGATTCGAGAGATGGTTCAAGTCAGTGCTCAATAAATGATGATAAGTTTAGAAATGTTGTGCATCCACTTATTATTAGTGTGACATTTTTGCATGCAAATGAAGGGGAAAACTTCAAGATATTGGCCCTAAAAATCAGCAGCACATATCGGCCATCGGCTGACCCTGACCTCTAAACATCGTTATCGGCTATAGAAAAACCCATATCGGTCGATCTATAATACTATTAGAGATAAAATTGCAACCATTCAGCCGTCAGCTACAGTATCACATCAGACAGTGCACTATAGACCCCCTGAGGAACAGTTCCACTCATTCTTTACTATAGGAGAGGAAGAATTGTATAAACTTGTTAAATCATCTAAACCAACAACATGTATGTTAGACCCTATACCATCTAAGCTCCTGAAAGAGGTGCTTCCAGAAGTCATAGATCCTATTCTGACTATTATTAATTCCTCAATGTCATTAGGATATGTCCCCAAAACCTTCAAACTGGCTGTTATTAAGCCTCTCATCAAAAAACCACAACTTGACCCCAAAGAACTAGTTAATTATAGACCAATCTCGAATCTCCCTTTTCTGTCCAAGATACTAGAAAAGGTGGTATCCTCACAATTATATTCCTTCTTAGAGAAAAATGGTATATGTGAGGATTTCCAGTCAGGATTTAGACCGTATCATAGTACTGAGACTGCTCTCCTTAGAGTTACAAATGATCTGCTCTTATCATCTGATCGTGGGTGTATCTCTCTATTAGTTTTATTGGATCTTAGTGCTGCGTTTGACACAATTGACCACAACATTCTTTTGCATAGACTTGAACACTTTGTTGGCATTAATGGAAGTGCATTAGCATGGTTTAAATCGTACTTATATGACCGCCATCAGTTCGTAGCAGTGAATGAAGATGTATCCTATCGATCACAAGTGCAGTATGGAGTACCTCAAGGCTCAGTACTAGGGCCGCTACTCTTCACGCTTTATATGTTACCCTTGGGAGATATCATCAGGAAACATGGTGTTAGCTTTCACTGTTATGCTGATGATACTCAGCTCTATATTTCTTCGCGGCCCGGTGAAACACACCAATTTGAAAAACTAATGGAATGCATAGTCGATATAAAAAACTGGATGAAGAGTAATTTCTTACTGCTAAATTCTGAAAAAACAGAGGTGTTAATTATAGGACCTAAAAACTCTGCTTGTAATAACCTAGAACACTGTCTAAGACTTGATGGTTGCTCTGTCAATTCTTCATCATCAGTTAGGAACCTAGGTGTGCTATTTGATCACAATCTTTCCTTAGAAAGCCACGTTTCTAGCATTTGTAAAACTGCATTTTTCCATCTCAAAAATATATCTAAATTACAGCCTATGCTCTCAATTTCAAATGCAGAAATGTTAATCCATGCATTTATGACCTCAAGGTTAGACTATTGTAATGCTTTATTGGGTGGTTGTTCTGCACGCTTAGTAAACAAACTACAGCTAGTCCAAAATGCAGCAGCAAGAGTTCTTACTAGAACCAGGAAGTATGACCATATTAGCCCGGTCCTGTCAACACTGCACTGGCTCCCTATCAAACATCGTATAGATTTTAAAATATTGCTTATTACTTATAAAGCCCTGAATGGTTTAGCACCTCAGTATTTGAATGAGCTCCTTTTACATTATAATCCTCTACGTCCGCTACGTTCTCAAAACTCAGGCAATTTGATAATACCTAGAATATCAAAATCAACTGCAGGCGGCAGATCCTTTTCCTATTTGGCGCCTAAACTCTGGAATAACCTACCTAACATTGTTCGGGAGGCAGACACACTCTTGCAGTTTAAATCTAGATTAAAAACCCATCTTTTTAACCTGGCTTACACATAACATACTAATATGCTTTTAATATCCAAATCCGTTAAAGGATTTTTAGGCTGCATTAATTAGGTAGACCGGAACCGGAAACACTTCCCATAACACCCTATGTACTTGCTACATCATTAGAAGAATGGCATCTACGCTAATATTAGTCTGTTTCTCTCTTGTTCCGAGGTCACCGTGGCCACCAGATCCAGTCTGTGTCCAGATCAGAGGGTCACTGCAGTCACCCGGATCCAGTACGTATCCAGACCAGATGGTGGATCAGCACCTAGAAAGGACCTCTACATCCCTGAAGGACAGCGGAGACCAGGACAACTAGAGCCCCAGATACAGATCCCCTGTAAAGACCTTGTCTCAGAGGAGCACCAGGACAAGACCACAGGAAACAGATGATTCTTCTGCACAATCTGACTTTGCTGCAGCCTGGAATTGAACTACTGGTTTCGTCTGGTCAGAGGAGAACTGGCCCCCCAACTGAGCCTGGTTTCTCCCAAGGTTTTTTTCTCCATTCTGTCACCGATGGAGTTTCGGTTCCTTGCTGCTGTCGCCTCTGGCTTGCTTAGTTGGGGTCACTTCATCTACAGCGATATCGTTGACTTGATTGCAAATAAATGCACAGACACTATTTAACTGAACAGAGATGACATCACTGAATCCAATGATGAACTGCCTTTAACTATCATTTTTGCATTATTGACACTGTTTTCCTAATGAATGTTGTTCAGTTGCTTTGGCGCAATGTATTTTGTTTAAAGCACTATATAAATAAAAATGATTTGACTTCTATTGTGTGGTGTCATTACAATTATTTAACTGCTCCCGATCAAGACAGAGCGTCCCTGAACTCAAATCGTGAATATCAAACAGGTTTAAATATCAACTTATCAACTCTTGATCTGTCTCCTATGGCGTGATACCCGTGAAAGTCAATGAGCCTAAGCTAGCATAACATACCAGATGCCGTGTGCTTCTATAGCTGAAACTTGCCAGACACAAACATGCCATGAAAGTAGAGCACTGAGAAAGAACATCACCATATTCTTTTTTAAAATGATGAAAAGTTACATTTTGTTGAGTTCATTTTATTTTACTTAGTGGCCATCTTTGTCATGTTCCACTGCAATTTTATTTTATTTATTTATTTATTGTGATAAAAATGTGTTCTGCAACAAAGTGAGATATAAACTCACTGGACACTTTATAAGGTACACCTTGCGAGTACCGGATTGGACCCCCTTTTGCCTTCAGAACTGCCTTAATACTTCATGGCATAGATTCAACAAGGGGTTGGAAACATTCCTCAGAGATTTTGGTCCATATGATGAGATCTTGTGCCACGAAAAGGTGACGATATCCTTGCCCAGACAATTCAAATATATTTGCATTACACTGGCCCTTTCACCACTGGTGGTATGCAAGATATTTTATGTTCACACCAGGTAAGTGGGAAAATTATGCAGTGTAGTATTTATCCAGTCATAAACACAGAAATCACAATTTTATGCGGAATGTCATGGAATTTATTAAACTTTGAATTAATAAATTAACCAAAAGTAGGTCATTACACTTAAATCAATATAAAGCCACAAAAGTTTATTTAAATATGAATCCTGCGTGTTCTTCATGTCTCTGTTAATGAAGGGCGCAGACGCGTGTTTTCATTTACTACACACAGAAGCGCGTGTGCCGCTCGCGGTGATTTCAGCTTCTGTCGTCTCACTAAATGAGGACGTAAACACATGAAGAACATCTCCAGAACTGCTCGGAGAGTCACTTCATGAGCATCTGACCATTTGATTTGAGGAAAACTACCGTCATATCACATACACATTCGCGTCAACACATCAAAATAAAAGTCCTGTACAATTTTTTTGTAGAATGTACATAGCCTACTACTACTTCTACAACTACAAAAATGAAACAAACATTATTTTTTGAGGATTAATCACACATCATTTCTTCTATGTTTTAATTTTAATATCCCCTTTGTTTGCCAAAATATAGTTTTCTCAGTTTTCAACAATTAAAAGATAAATGATAAATTAAATTAATGTTTTATGCCTTCATTGTGATAACCATAAAAAGGTAAATGCACAATACAGAATTTCTGAGGAAAAAAAAAATCATGAGGTTACTTTAAGAAAAAAATATAATTAATAAATTAAGTTGTTTATACGTTTAAATAATTAGACATGCTTAAAAACAGAATTAGGTAACAATAAAAAATATAGTGAGAAAAAATAAAACATTTCATAGGGCCTTAAAATTGAGCGTCAGCGTCAGTTCTGGCAGGCTAGGTGGTCAAGACGCTGCTAATGCTATTTATTAATAACACTGTCCCGTCAGCTGATCTGCTCCAGCTGGTTAACTCCCCTCGCTGCTCAGTGGCCAAAGCTCAAACAAGGTGCCCTATTTAAAGCACATTCGGTTTCTCATACAGGCTAATGCTCGCTTCTGCTGCCCAGCTCCTCCCCAGCTCCTCCTTATGCATAACATGGCATTTACTATGTCATGTTGCCTGCTCTGTTCACGGGGGATTATTTTAGCTCTCACAGTCCTAAACTGCGTGAGCGTTCCCCTAATGCTGCTGCTGCTGTCCTCTCTGTACTCTCTGCTATTTCATGGTGCTCATGAAAGACCAGAGGACTCCCTGAACAGAGCCATACCACCAAATTTCAATTCAGGAACATCAACTTGTTTGCAATCTATTCAATAAAAATGTCTGTGTTTTCTTGACTTAATGGACCTGACAGAACTTGTAATTTTTGTTAAACTTTTAATAAATTGATGTGAAAATGTTTATGTTTCATGATTTTGATTTATTTGACATGCTTTTTAATTGATCACATTTTATTTTACTATTAAAAAGGAGAACAATCAAAATGGAAAAAAAATAATTTTGAAAAAAAAAAAATGTATAATAATAAAACGGAATTTAGGAAAAAATAAAATGGATTACATAGGGCCTAACTATATCTTTAATGAAGTGTTTATTAGACTTGCTGCGCCCCCAGTTTGGGAACTATAAATACATTTTTATTAAAGTGGAAATCAGTTTACTAAATAATAAACTTGACTGACTGCTTCACTTCCACTGTAAAGGGAAATCTGTGTTATTTTTATTTTTACTATTTATTCAATAAAAAAGACAGGAATCAGAGCTAGAGGTAGCAGAGCTGAACATGTTGAGGTTCTCTTTGGGAGTGACAAGATTGGACAGGATTAGGAACGAGTACATCAGAGGGACAGCTCATGTTGGACGTTTGGGGGACAAAGTTAGGGAGACCAGATTAAGATGGTTTGGACATGTTCAGAGGATGGAGAGTGAGTATATTGGTAGGAGAATGTTGGACATGGAGCTGCCAGGCAGGAGGCAAAGAGGAAGACCAAAGAGGAGGTATATAGATGGAATTAATGAGGATATGAAGCTAGTGGGTGCAAGTGTTGAGGATGCAGAAGATAGGGATAGGTGGATAGAGATGATTTGCTGTGGCGACCCCTGAAGGGAAAAGCCAAAAGAAGATGAAGAAGAAGATAATTTTTTGCAATTATTTGTCAGTTGAGTTTGTGGCAAAACCTTCTGGGGCCCGTTTCACAAAGGAGGTTAAGTGAAAACTCTGAGTATGTTAACCCTGAAATGAGGGACACTCAAGGCTTTCTGTTTCAGAATGGAGGGTTTATACTCAGAGTCAGTTACCATGGAAACTTACTCTCTGAACCTAACCTGGTCAGGAGCAGGTTTTCTTCGGTAAACCCAGAGTTTCTTTCAGTCTCCTCCCCTTTTTAAACACTTCATTAAAGCAAACTGGAAAAATGCTCTTCTTACGGAGTGTTTTTTTTTCTTTTCTTTTTTCCCAAGTACAAATATATATAAAAATAAAATAAAAAATGATATTCTATATAAGAAAATGATATAAGATACTTAGTCTTGTTTCCTGAGTGGGGGGGGGGACTAAATTAAGTGCATTTTACTTCAGTAAAATGATATGCCAGTGTGGTAATAAAATTAATCTTTATGCAACTGGAAAACAAGATTATTCAGAGTGTCCATTACTAAGTGCAAATCTACTGTAGCTCCGCCCTTTATCGACAAATACGGTTAAATACGACACATGTGAAATAACAGCTTCAGTGGTGTAGGCAGTAATGTTTTGGGCATGAAAAACTAGATTGTCACTTCCTGTTTGTTGTTGGCGGCTGTACTGCGTTTGAGCTCCGTCACTATATTCTTTTCATTGACTATTTTTAACTCAAAAAACAATTGTATACATCATCGTTTCCGTTTATATAACGTGTGAATATATCCTCTATTGTATTCTACAACAAAAACAATCAGAGCGCCTCGCTATCACTAGTTTTATTTTGATCTCCCGGGTCCGCTATTAGCTTTTAGCCCGTTAGCATCAGCGGCGTGGTTGCAGCTAACTGCGCTAACATTGCTAATACTCTATTCACACACATTACCACTGCTGTACTCACTTTTACTTGCTTTAATGGCGGATGAATGTCTCCACTCTGTGCAGCTCGAGCTCGAGGCCGTGGGAAAGCAGATTCGCGACCTGGAGGTGAGGCAGGCCCAGCTGAGAGAGCGGAGAACCGCGCTGGAATCATCCCAGGCTGACGCTCACAAGTCTGGGGTAAGTATACAGCGATCTGTTAACAGTCCCACCACGTCTACTCCGTGTGTTTCTCTGCACAGGCCCGGTGCACCCAGGACGCGATCTTCCCAGATGTCCTTCACTGCGACACCGGGACACCACGGACCCTGGGTGCATCCACAGCGGAGGACGCTAGTCGGGTCCTGGGCGACGACTTCTCCCCCTCCTGCCTTCGACATCTCCATCCGGAACCGCTTCGCTCCCCTCCGCGAGACAGGACGCGACGCTGTGATCATCGGAGACTCCATCGTCCGACACGTAAGTGCTACGTTAGCCGAAGGTAAAGTGCACACTCATTGTTTGCCTGGTGCTCGTGTTCTCGATGTTTCTGCGCAGATACCCGCGATCCTGAAGGTCGACGAGAGCCCCAGAGCGGTCGTGCTTCACGCCGGGGTTAACGACACCACGCTGCGGCAGACAGAGACGCTGAAGAGGGACTTCAGCAGCCTGATCGAGACGGTTCGCAACACGACGCCCGCGGCGACGATCGTCGTGTCAGGACCACTGCCCACGTATCGACGAGGACACGAAAGGTTCAGTAGACTTTTTGCTTTAAATGAATGGTTGTTGTCATGGTGTAAAGAACAGAAACTGGTATTTGTTAATAACTGGGATCTTTTCTGGGAGCGTCCTAGGCTGTTTCGCGCTGATGGATTACACCCCAGCAGAATCGGAGCGGAGCTGCTCTCTGACAACATCTCCAGGACACTTCGCTCCATGTGACTAGTAAGACAATTCTCTAATAACTATTATGATGACTTTTGTTCCACCCGCTTAAATGATAAAAGTACTTGTGCTGTAAAAACTATTAAGACTGTGTCTGTTCCCCGAACAGTGAGGTCAAAATATAATGTCGGATCTAGAAAAAATCTTATCGTAATTAAACCAGCAAAATGTAAAGTAAATGAACAAAAACAATTTTTAAAGTTTGGGCTCATAAATATTAGATCACTCACACCCAAAGCAGTTATTGTAAATGAAATGATCACAGAAAATAGTTTTGATGTACTCTGCTTGACTGAAACCTGGCTAAAACCAAATGATTATTTTGGTCTAAATGAGTCTACTCCACCAAACTACTGTTATAAGCATGAGCCCTGGTCGTGGAGGAGGTGTTGCAACAATATATAGTGATATTCTCAATGTTACCCAGAAAACAGGATACAGGTTTAACTCTTTTGAAATACTTCTGCTAAATGTTACACTGTCAGACATGCAAAAGAAATCTAATGTATCTCTTGCTCTGGCTACTGTGTATAGACCACCAGGGCCGTATACAGAATTCCTAAAAGAATTAGCAGATTTCCTCTCAGACCTTCTAGTTACAGTTGATAAGGCGCTAATCATGGGAGATTTTAATATTCACGTTGATAATGCAAATGATACACTTGCGTTTACTGACCTAATAAACTCCTTTGGAGTCAAGCAAAATGTCACCGGGCCCACTCATCGTTTTAATCATACACTAGATCTAATTATATCGCATGGAATTGATCTTACTGCTATAGATATTGTACCCCAATGTGATGATATTACAGACCAATTCCTTGTATCGTGCATGCTGCGTATAACTGATATTAACTATATGTCTCAGCGTTACCGTCTGGGCAGAACTATTGTTCCAGCCACCAAAGACAGATTCGCAAATAACCTGCCTGATCTATCTCAACTGCTATTTGTACCCAAAAATACACATGAATTAGACGAAATTACTGACAACATGGGCACTATTTTCTCTAATACATTAGAAGCTGTTGCCCCCATGAAATTGAAAAAGGTTAGAGAAAAACGTACTGTGCCATGGTATAACAGTAATACTCACTCTCTCAACAAAGTAACTCGTAGTCTTGAACGCAAATGGAGAAAAACTAACTTGGAAGTTTTTAAAATTGCATGGAAATACAGTATGTCCAGGTATAGACAGGCTCTAAAAACTGCTCGGGCAGAGCATATCCACAAACTCATTGAAAATAACCAAAACAATCCAAGGTTTTTATTTAGCACAGTGGCTAAGTTAACAAATTACTAGACGCCACCTGATTCAAATATTCCACCAACGTTAAATAGTAATGACTTTATGAATTTCTTCACTGATAAAATAGATAACATTAGAAATACAATAGCGAATGTAGATTCTACAGCGTCTAACACTTCAGTTTCATCCATCGCACCCAAAGATAAACTGCAGTACTTTACAAATATAGGACAGGAAGAGCTAAATAAACTTATCACTGTATCTAAACCAACAACATGTTTATTAGATCCTGTACCCACTAAATTACTAAAAGAGCTGTTACCTGTAGCCGAAGAACCGCTTCTCAATATTATTAACTCGTCGTTATCTTTAGGTCACGTCCCAAAACCATTCAAGCTGGCGGTTATCAAGCCTCTTATTAAGAAACCAAAACTAGATCCTAGTGTACTGGCAAATTATAGGCCTATTTCAAATCTTCCATTTATGTCTAATATTTTAGAAAAAGTTGTGTCTGCTCAATTGAGCACCTTCCTGCATAAAAATGATCTGTATGAAGAATTTCAGTCAGGTTTTAGGCCCCACCATAGCACAGAAACTGCACTTGTTAAAATTACAAATGACCTGCTCCTTGCGTCAGATCAAGGCTGCATCTCATTTCTAGTCTTACTTGATCTTAGTGCTGCGTTCGACACCATAGATCATGACATACTCATAGATCGATTACAAAACTATACAGGTATTCAAGGGCAGGCTCTAAGATGGTTTAGATCCTACCTGTCCGATCGCTACCATTTTGTTTACTTAAATGGGGTGTCATCTCATTTATCATCAGTAAAATATGGAGTGCCACAAGGATCCGTCCTAGGTCCCCTTCTATTTTCAATATACATGTTGCCCCTTGGTAATATTATTAGAAAATACGGAATTAGCTTCCACTGTTATGCTGATGATACTCAGCTATATATCTCAACGAGACCAGATGAAACTTCCCAATTATCTAAGCTAACAGAGTGTGTTAAAAATGTAAAAGATTGGATGACAAATAATTTTCTCCAATTAAATTCGGATAAGACGGAGATATTAATTATTGGACCAAAAAACACCACACAGAATCTTGTAGATTACAATCTGCAACTAGACGGATGTACTGTTACTTCCTCTACAGTCAGAAATCTGGGTGTTATATTGGACAGCAATTTGCCTTTTGAAAATCATATTTCCAATGTTACAAAAACCGCATTCTTCCATCTTAGAAACATTGCCAAGCTACGAAACATGTTATCTGTTTCTGATGCAGAAAAGCTAGTTCATGCATTCATGACCTCTAGACTGGACTATTGTAATGGACTTCTAGGTGGTTGTCCTGCTTCGTCAATAAACAAGCTACAGGTCGTCCAAAATGCAGCAGCTAGAGTCCTTACCAGGTCAAGAAAATATGATCATATTACCCCAATTTTACAGTCTCTGCACTGGCTACCTATTAAGTTCTGTATCAGTTACAAATTATCATTACTTACCTATAAGGCCCTAAATGGTTTAGCTCCTGCGTACCTAACTAGCCTTCTACCACGCTACAACCCATCACGCTCCCTAAGGTCACAAAACGCTGGACTTTTGGTAGTTCCTAGGATAGCAAAGTCCACTAAAGGAGGTAGAGCTTTTTCACATTTGGCTCCCAAACTCTGGAATAGCCTTCCTGATAATGTTCAGGGTTCAGACACACTCTCTCTGTTTAAATCTAGATTAAAAACGCATCTCTTTCGCCAAGCATTTGAATAATGTATCTTAAATTGTGAGTGTAGTTGCATCTGCATTTTTATTCTTTAGCTTGGGTTAAACTAATTTTACTTTGTTGGATCAGCAGCTATGCTAATGATGTCTCTATTTTGTTTCTATGTTTTGCCACGGGATTTACATCCCGTGGTAACTAGGATTTACACAAGCTCCAGTCTGGATCCAGAACACCTGAGAAGAGATGATGCTGACCCTCAGAGGACCCCAGATGATCCTAACCTTGAATCAACAAACAGAACTAACAATTATTGCTACATGTGTGACTGCATCCTATAATTACTATTAATTAATAATATTGATAGTTCATCATCTAGCTGACTACGTCTTGTATTATTATTATTATTATTTTTATTTTTCTAAAATCCTGTCAAACGTGCACAAACTACTAGCTACTAATAAATATTGTAGAAACATAATTTTCTGTAAAGTTGCTTTGTAACGATTTGTATTGTAAAAAGCGCTATACAAATAAACTTGAATTGAATTGAATTGTTATGCGATTAATTGGGTTAGAGTCCGGCTTTTGCCGAGCTTGTTCTTCTCACATTTCCCATCACATGTCACATTAGAATTTATTTTCAATAAAAATGAACAACATGTTATAAAAGTGGAAGTAAAGTGCCTAACGAGTGTTTAATAATGATACAACTATTTATCATTGTAATAAATATAATAATTTACAATCTGTTGTTATTGCATCCTGTTAATGTATAACAATACTGAGGTGCAAATGTATCCGCCAGTATAAAGTATAACTAGCATCTAATTATTATTTACACTTAGCCTGTTGCAAAGCTACTTTTACATGGTAAATAGAATATCACGATTTTCACTGTACATTTTTTCTGTAAATAGCATCTAGAGCTAGTTGCACTTAACCTACTGTAAATAGGATCTATCGCTAAGAAAGTATGTTAATTCCACAGTGTAAATAGCCACTGCCGTATTTTTCTTACTCTATTGGCAGATCATTTGTAAAATAATAAAAATGCACTTAAAATATTATTATTAATATTATTATTTTACATATTTTTTGCCCTTGATACCATAAAATGATTAGCTATTAGTTCATTAATCTAACGTTCTGCTGTTGCCATGGTGAATTGTAGTATCAGCGCTCCATTGATAATGGCTTTTTATAGTTGTGGTGCACGCGCTTAACTCAGAGTCAGTCAATTTAGAATTGATTAAACCAACTCATTTCAGCTGTTCTGTAACCGAAAACTCAGAGTTTCCCATCTCAGGGTAAGTCAACTCAGAGTTCAAGTTTAAACTCAGAGTTGGTTGAACCTCCTTAGTGAAACGGGCCCCTGCAGAGTTTACATGATTGTTTATTACTGCATAAAATGAATTAAAATAGATGTTTAATTTCATAAAGTTGATTTCAGCGATTGAGTTAGTGCATTTATACAGCGACCACAATCACAAACGATACAGTGGAGATCTGGTGACAGAACACCAACCGTCTGAATGACGCTTTCATTTAGATGCTAAACTCCAGCTTGTTAGTGTTTGTTTCAGATCATCAGCGTCGGCGCTTTCGCAATGAGGAGCGAGCGTTTGTGTGCTCATGGTTGATAGATTGCGTAAAATAAGCAAAACACCAGGAAGAAAAATGTTTTTTTGTAACTGCGAAGCTCTGATTCACAGATTTGAACTCTTGATATCTGGCAACCGCACTCATGATAGTTCACGTAGTAGAGGCGTGTAGAGCAGTCCGCAGTAACATGTTCTGTTTTCTGGACGTTCAGCGCATTCTTTTGGGAAAATATGCTTGAATTTGAAATGTTCAATATTCACGATATTTTCAAATTTTACATCATCATCAAAATCAATATTATCACTAATATTTGACATACCGCCCAGCCTTTTTTCTTTTGATTTACAGTATAAGATTGATCAGTGATGTCATAACCAGAATATAAGGATTAAAAAACAGCTTCTTTCTTTTTTTCATTAACACTCAAAGAGAGATATCAACAATCAGCATATAAATCTCAACAATGTTACAATCAAAAGCATTAACCTTTTCATATAAACTGCAAATACAAAACCAGAGCCAAACTAAAACTGAAATGAGACATTAATTATAAATAGTATAGTGAATAAATGAAATAATCATACTGCTTGAGACTTGCATTAAAAAAAACAACAACATTAAAGCACAGTCTGTTTCATTTGTATCTGTTCTATTGTTTTGTCCTTTGCTTTTTTATTACTGACAGTTTAATTATTTTCTATATTTTTAAGGACTTTTTGTTTGTTTGTAATTCGGCTGGTCGCTATAATATTCGATATGTATCACTCATATAAAGTTTTGGTCATATGGCCCCCTCATAATCGTTTTAAATAAAAGTGATTACAATATTGACAAAAATAATCGTGATTATCATTTTTACCATAATCACGCAGCCCTAGTTCAAAGCAGGGGCGTAGATTCATGTTTTCAAGATGGCGGCACGATAGCAGTTTCATGTGCATCTCTGTTTTTTGGGAGTCCTGTCTTGGGTCTTATCTCAAGTGTTAAGCAGCTTTTAAATGTTTTAAATGTTCCTAAGTTCTGTGGGTGTTCTACAGAGATGGCGAATTGTAGTTTTTATTGACGTCTAGCAGTCAGGCAGCTTTATGGAGTAATTTCACCAGTTGAAGGATCGGCCAGGGGTTAGCCGGCTGCGCAATTGCGTGTATAACGGCTTTGATGCTGGTTCTTTGTCAGTGGCCACAGAGGCTGAATGCGATCAGCAAAAAGTTGGTGGTTTCCTTCATCCGACTGCTTGACCTGCTTCCTTGCGTTCGAGCTGGCCCATCGTTGGACTTCGTTCTCGGGTTTCAAAGGATCCGCCAGAGCGACTGCGCCTTCTGATCCGAGGTTGCTGTGTGTGCCAAACAATTTTTACGCCGGGCGTGAGGCGGTTGATGCCTATCTTCAGATATAAATCTCAGGTGACTGTTTCGCCTCCTTCTCCCCTTCTGCTGCCGGTATTTCTTTCTTCAGTCTCTTTGGACGCTGGATGTGACATTTTTTTCTCAAAAATAACTTTAAAATTCACGATTGTGCTGATCTTATTTGTTTGTCTCACGTCTACGCCGCTGTCATGCAAGTATTGTTACATACAATGTTCATTCTCTATGGAATTCTATGATCTTCCATCAAGTCGGCAATTCGTGACAAACTTTACCACTGATCAACTTCTCAATGTACTAATAATTGATCATGTAAGGTCTGTCTTCCCACACGCCTTGCTGGTGTTCGAATCAGTTATTTCTTATGGCTGTCCAAGGACTTCCTCCCATCACAAATCTTCTTTTAATGTTAAAAAGCCTCTTTCACGAACATTGATTCTATTGCTTTTATTTGTCTCTGGTAATGTTAATGTAAACCCGGGTCCCCTGCCTAATTCAGTAAATTTACATCATCTCTCCACGCCTACTGAATTTGCTAATAGGCATGGAATTGGGTTTCTACATATCAATGCTAGAAATTTACTTCCTAAACTGGATTTATTGAAAACGTGGTTTATGTCTGCTAATCCAGATATTGTTGTGATCTCTGAAACTTGGCTTAAACAGTCTGTCCCTGATGATGTTATTTGTGTTGGTGGTTATAATGTTTACAGAATAGATCGAAAAGGGCGTGCAGGTGGCGTAGCTATCTATGTATCTAAAATATTTCCTGTGTCTGTTTTACTTTCCCAGTCAATCCCAAGACAGTTTGAACTTATTGCTTTAAATATTGGGTTTGCAAATGCTCCATTTACTCTTATTGGGTGCTATAGGCCCCCCTCTGCTGTTAACGAGACCCTATCAACTTTAACTGAAGTGTTGTCCAAGTTAAATAATTCTGAAATAATTTTATTTGGTGATTTAAATTGGGATTGGCTCAGCGACAAATCAGATAATTTTAAGTTGGCTTGTAATTCTCTAAATTTAGTACAACTCATTGATAGCCCCACCAGATTTAATCCATCTAAGCCTAATAGTGACACTCTGTTAGATGTTATTCTCACTAACAGGGCTCATAAGTATATAGCAACAGGTGTGTTTGTAAACGATCTAAGCGATCATTGTGCAATAGGATGTGTTAGAAACACCAAATTACCTAAACTTAAGGGTCTCACTGTTTCTAGACGCTATTTTAAACATTTTTCAGAGCTGGCATTTTTATCTGACTTGGCAAGACTGAATTGGGATCATGTTGCATTGATTCCTACTGTTGATGAAGCTTTTCAGCAACAGTTTCTATTAATTGCCAATAAACACGCTCCTTTCAAAAAACATAGAATAAAGAATAGGGACAATCCTTGGTTTTCTCAAGAACTAGCCCAGTTAATTCAAATAAGAAATAA
The DNA here is from genome assembly GCF_963082965.1 of Carassius carassius. Classification (NCBI taxonomy): domain Eukaryota; kingdom Metazoa; phylum Chordata; class Actinopteri; order Cypriniformes; family Cyprinidae; genus Carassius; species Carassius carassius. The sequence goes on from NC_081772.1 coordinate 33,607,384, forward strand.
ACAGTGGTCCCTTGCAAGGAGGTCCAGCAGTAATGTTGATTGGCAACGTTTTAGAATTTTGAGAAATAAATGTACCTTAGCTATTCGGGCCTCTAAATCAAATTATTATCTTAATGCAACTACTGATAACTTTAACAATTGTTTTAAATTCTGGAAAACAATTAAATTATTGCAGAACAAAAAAGTTTCAGACTTTCCCCAGAAATTGATCATTGGAAATGTAACCATCACAGATAAAAGTGACATTTTAAATGCCTTTAATGCACACTTTGAGAAGGCAGGTCATCTATTTGATCAGCAGTTTCCATCAATTTCAAGTGATGCTTCAACACATTTTTTGCCACCTAGTACATTTTCTATCTATGATTTGTTATTTGATTTTGAAGCCCTACAAGTTCAAGATGTTATGAAATTATTAAATTCTATAGATCCTGAAAAGGCGCCTGGACCTGATGGTCTGGATCCCTTTTTGTTAAAGGTGGCTGCACCGGTTATAGCTGAGCCTATTACTCATATTTTTAATACGTCATTAAGTTTTAATCAGATCCCAGCTATCTGGAAGCAAGCTTACATTACTCCCCTATTCAAGTCTGTTGATCAATTTGACATGAATAATTTTAGACCCATCTCTAATCTTCCTGTTCTTTCTAAAATATTGGAATCTTTAGTTGCTACCCAACTTAAATCATATTTGCACTCACATAATATTTTAAATGAAATGCAATCCGGGTTCCGGTCGGGGCACAGTACAATATCCGCCACTTTAAAAGTCATGGATGACATCAAAGAGGCCATGGACAGTAAACTTAGCTGTGTTTCTCTGTTCATAGACCTCACAAAGGCGTTTGATACTGTGGACCATCCATTATTGCTTAATACCCTGCTGAGAGCTGGCATTGGATGTAACGCGGTCAAATGGTTCCATAGCTATTTGACCAATAGTTCGCAAATGCTCAAATATGGCAATGATTTGTCAAACCCAGTCCTTGTAACTAAGGGTGTTCCACAGGGTTCTGTTTTGGGTCGCTTGCTTTTCCTAGTTTATATTAATAATGTTTGTGATAATCTTAATTTTTGTAAATATCACCTTTATGCAGATGATACAATTCTGTATTCCTGTGCCTCCACAGCTAAATTAGCTTTTTCAAATCTACAGGCAGATTTCCATACCCTGCAACATGCCCTACTAGATTTGAAGCTGTTGTTAAATCTGCATAAAACTAAAGTTATGGTTTTTCAAACTGGGCGAACAAAGCTACCATCTTTCTCCATCAAGTCACTAGATGGAATTTGCATCCAGTCTGTAGATAATTACAAATATCTGGGATTTTGGATGGATAAAAATCTTAACTTTAAATATCATGTTGATTTTCTTGCAAAGAAATTAAAATTCACATTGGGTTTTCTGTATAGACTAAAGTCCTGTTTTTCCTTGGCTTCAAGAAAACGTTTAGTTGTTAGCCTTTTTCTGTCACAGATTGATTATGGGGATACTATTTACAGATTTGCCTCTCTGTCCACCTTGTCCAAACTTGACCCCCTTTATCACTCTGCTCTCAGATTCATCACAAATTCTAGTTTTAGGACACATCATTGTTTACTTTACAGTTTGGTAGGATGGTCATCTCTGCATTTGCGCAGGCTCGAACATTGGTATATTTTAATTTACAAAGTTATTTTAGGAAAACTTCCAAAATATTTATATAGGAAATTTTTATTATTTCAAAGCTCCTCAGGTCATATAACTGGTTACAGTTTAAAGTGTTGGCTATTAGAAACAGAGGTTGGAAAGCTAAGCCTGTTCTATTATGGCCCCTGGTCCTGGAATGAAGTGCAGAATAAACTTAAACTACAATCCCTCATCTCTTTAGGTGATTTTAAACATAGAATAAAAGAATTGGTCATTGCTAAGTGCAGATGTTTTGATAATCCCACTTCCACTTAAATTTATTATTAATATGATTTTATTAATGTTGTTTCTTTGAACTGTATTATATAGGGTATTAGGTAATACCAAATTGTTTATGCTGCTGTATTCTTTGTTGTATTTATTGATGATGTTGGTTTTGTCTGTGGTTTGTTATCGGTTTAATCCTGCTATCTGACCCTGTCTTGACTAGGTCTCACTTGTAAAAGAGGTTTTAACCTCAATGTGACTTTCCTAGTTAAATAAAGGTTAATAATAATAATAATAAGATTACGCGGGGGACACGGGGGACGTGTCCCCCCCACTTTTAAAATCATGGAAATTCGTCCCCCGCACTTTTTCGGTCAAGTTTGTTCTCATAGAGGTTTTCAAAAGCTGGTGTGAATAAATATAGATTTAAACTCAAAGAGACGGGATAGTCTGCATATGATTTAATATTTAATTCGGACCCAGAATACAGCGAGATGAACATCACAGAGCGCTGAACTCTCCTGCAGTGTGTGTTTCTCATTCATCCTCGAAGCCGGAGGGCGCTCTCGCGCAGAAAGTAATTTCAAGAAATTCCTAATATGGGCAAAAGCGTCCAGCTACCACTGTATGAAAACAGTTTTTACACAGAAAAAAAGCCCAGAAACTTTTGCAAACACGAAGACATTAAACATACGATTGCAAAAATATATGGTTTTTCAAGTAATCTCCAGCAGGTGATAAATAAAGTAAGAACAATGCAGTACCAATTGACATAGCATTTATTACAGAATATAAACTATTCTGCCTTATGTGATAAAAACATTTGTTTGTAGTATATCATTATTATTTGTTATTGTCCAGCAGTTATAGATTTCTAAGCCATTTAAAAGCTTAAAATGTGAGAAAAATTAAAGTTGCCTATAGTATCCACTACCAGTCAACAGTTTTTGAACATTAAGTTTGTTAATGTTTTTAAATAAGTCTCTTCTGTTCACCAAGCCTGCATTTATTTGATCCAAAGTAAAGCAAAACAGAAAAATTGTGAAATATTTTTACTAACCTATTTAAATTAACTGTTTTCTATTTGAGATTTCAGAGCTGAATTTTTAGTATCATTACTCCAGTATCATTACTCCAGTCACACGATCCTTCAGAAATAATTCTGATATTCTGATTTGCTTTTTAAAAAAAAAACACATTATGATAATGTTGAAACCAGCGGAGTAGATTGTTTTTCAGGTTTCTTTGATCAACAGAAAGTTCAGAAGAACAGCATTTATTTTGAAATATATATCTTTTGAAAAATTATTGCTTTATCATCACTTTTGATCAATTTAAAGTGAAGTGAAGTGACATACAGCCAAGTATGGTGCCCGGGGAGCAGTGGTGTTGCTGGCCTGAGACTCAAACCCACAAAAGAGCCCTTGCTAAATATAAGTGTTCATTTCTTTTATTTATTTTCCAAAAAACAAAAATTATATTGACTCTAAAGGTCCTTTCACACTGGACGCTATTTTGACGCATGAATAATTCGCGCAATGGTTTTATTTTTTGATCAGCTGTTTGTGTAATGAGTGCTTTCACACCGAACGCGAATGTGCTGAGGCGAAAAAACGACTTTTATTTTTTTCGCTTCGATGTCTATTTTTTTTTACTTTTGAGGTGACAAAAAGGCTTCAGCCAATCACATACAAGGAAACAAAGGTGACGTCACAGCAAAAAAGACTGCCAGACGCTGCTCCGGATCAATTGGTTCCCTGAAGTTTGTGGTTTGTCTCGTCAGATGCGGTGCCACTATCTGAAGGAGCTCCTCGAATTGTCCCACAGACATCCGAAAGTAAGTGCGGAACCGGCCATGATAAAGTTTTAGCTCCTGTACAAGATTGGCATACTCCCCTTCAGACTCTCTGTTCTTTAGGACTGGGTGCACCCAAAACCTTCTTTTCTGTCTTTTAAAGAAAATGAAAAGCTCGTCTTCACTGGATGATGATGTTGAAGTGTCCATTTTCTCAACTTTCGGCGCGAAAGTTTTGGAATGTTGAAGCTCTCTGAACGTCACAGACATCGCAAATTCGCGTCGCGGCTGATGTGAATGGTTTTGACGCGAACTATTCGCTTTTTCGTTTCGCTTTTTCGTTACGCATCCGGTGCGAAAGGGCCTTAAGTTTTTGAATGATATATTATGTTGCAAAAGCTTTTTATTTCACATAAATGCTGATCTTTGGATCCTTATATTCATCAAAGAATACTGAAAAAAAACATGTTTTAAATATTGATAATCAGAAAATCAGCATATTAGAATGATTTCTGAAGGATGTGACACTGAAGACTGGAGGAATGATGCTGAAAATACAGCTTTGATCACACGAATAAACAACATTTTAAAATATATTCAAATAGGGAAAAAAAATTTTTAAATATAAAAATATTTCACAATATTACGGTTTTTGCTGTATACTTTGGATCAAATAAATGCAGGCTTGGTGAGCAGAAGAGACTTCTTTAAAAACAAAATATCTTACAGTTCAAAAACTGTTGATTGGTAGGCTATATAGATTACAGAAATGTTATAAAATATATATATAAAATCTGTCCCCCTAACTTCTGAAAAGATGGCTACGTCCCTGGTTCAAAGTCTCTTAACTCTGGAGTCGATTAACGCGGATACGTGTTTTGAGTGACTTTCTCCTGATAACCCCGAAAAGAACTTAAATTACACTTTCAGTTTTAATCGTACAGATAATACATCAATCGAATCTGTAAAGGGTCTACTTTTTTTTGGATACAGACATAATAACAACAAAACTTTGTGCACTTATAAAATAAAGATAACAAACAAGGTGTGCTGTCTGCAGCCTTTGTCTGCGCTGATCTTCATTTACAAACATGTCATTAAAATGAACTGTAACTCCGTGAATACTCAACGAAGAGACATGAGAGAGATATCTATAAAAGCTTGACATGTCTACTTTTAAACTAAACAAGTGCCGCCGAAAACAGATATTCTGTGATAGTAATCCATATGAAAACAACGCGATGTCTGTTTTTCATGTCTCCCTTCAGTATATCTAATGTGACCACGCCCTGCGCTGAACGCGTTATTCAGATTCAAACTGAAGCGCGGCTTGAATACGCCCATAACAGAAGAAAACGCAGCCAGACTGTTCTTCAAGTTCTTTTATTTTAGCTGCTGCCATGTGATTAGCTGATTAGCAATGTGTGTTGCCAAGCAATTTGAACAGGTGTACCTAATAAAGTGTATATGATTTCATTACATTCTTCATCATGACATATTATATATTTTTCAACTTTTACATTTTTAACTTGTATTAATTCCACAACTGTGCACATAATCCAAAGGGTTGAGTTAAGCCATGTGGTTTTCATCATTAGGTTTAAAAGGGTGTACAGTTCATTTACCTTTCAATGACCAAAGTATAAAGAAAAAAATAAATAATGTTTTTTCTTTCACTGTGAACACATTCAGTGTAAATCCTTAATCTTGTCACACTTGGTCTGGTTATTTTCATCCTCCCTGTTTGCCACGCTTTAGTTCTAGACCTCGTTAACGACTCACTTTTGCATTATTCAAAACATTAAAAATGTGCATCATTATTGTCTGTGCCCTCACTGAGCTCCTCTTTCTGCTTGGAAAGGTGTGTATATATAGCCATCCTCGGGAGACATGAATAAAGATGTGTGCGTCTCCTGTGACTGGTGTCCACACAGAAAGTGTGACACGATCTGGCAGATCAGAGACACGTCTGCTCTCCTCACACTCTTCAGCAAACACATCTAAACCTGCAGTCTTGCTCACACTGATGCATTCAGCTACTCATCATTCTGCAAATCACATGCATTTTTCAATCTTGGACAAAGATAATCAGCTGCGCGAGGATATCTTGCATGAAAATGAAGGCAACCAAACTCATTTAGCTGCCAACATGGAAACACAAGAGAAAAACAGCATCCACATTCAAATCCAAGGGCTGCCTTCCACATGCACAGATTTCCTCCAAAATTACTATGGGAAAATGAACCCGGCGAAGGGATCAGGACCCAAACAACTTGCCAAATAAACTAATAAATTGACATTAAATATAGAATTGAGTGTTAATTAATTTATGTGAACAAAACAGGTGTGGGGAGATACGAGAGAAATTAAACTAGTACAGCTACGTAGAAGACCAGCATCATTTTAGACAAATATTATTCTAATCACAATCATGTGCTCCGGAGAGAAAGGTAATAAACTATAATAAGCACTGCAAGCACCCTCTTTATATCAGACTTTATTCAGTGAACTGAACTCAACTGTGCCATCACGCAACATTGTTCATATTTTAGGTTTTAGTAAGGTAATTATTGTTGTTTATTATATTAATTGTAATAGTGGTGCATAAAAAAATTTATATGATCAAATATGTTTTTCCTTGTGTTAATTTGTGTGGAAAGCATTACCAGCTTTTTTACTGTATATTATGTCTTGCGTTGACGATCAACCTTTGAAGCCACTTCAGCAAGAACAGTATTTATTTATTTTTGGATCAAAACAGAACAGTGTCAGAGCTTGAAAACACTGTGATGTAATGGTTTAAGTTATATCACCAAGCGTTTGTTACTGTAGTGTTTCTTGATGGGACTTCCTGCGGAGTCAGCATCAGTACAACACAACATGGTAATTAAGTAGGTTAAACACAGAAAAGCCTGGGGCTGAGCTTATCTGATTATCCAGGTGTAATCCCAGGTCTCCTCACTGCTAGTTTTCTCAGATACAGCATGAGCTGACGCTGGCAAATCTCAGATTTCTGCGTGCATCCTCTCAGAGAACCTCACTGCTGCTCAATCTCATCAGACGTGAGCAGAATAACTCCTGCGGCCTTTCATGTTGACTTACAGCCACAGGATAGTACTGAAGACAGCCTGGTGTGCAGAAAAAGTACAAATCAAAAGAGATCTGTAAGACACTGTCCTCAGAGCATGTGAGGATAAAGTCTTCTGTGCTAACGATCCTCATCTGCACCTGCTCAGAGATCACCAGCCGTCCACTAACACTCATATTACACCTACAAGAGAATGACTACGGTCAGCTTACACTCTTAAAAAGCGCTGAACGCGTGAGACACGCCGATCCGGCTCGCGCTGTGCTGAAGATTAATAAAAGTTCTGAGAAGAAATCTTAGAATTTATTAGCCATCGACTAATATTAGACATTATTAGAGTGAAGATTTAGTCATGAGTGATTTACCCACAATGTGGAGGGTTGTCATAGCTGTGCATTTCTTAGTCTACTGAAGTGACCAAATCATCTACGAGGAGGTGCACTTTCAAAAATCATCCAAAAAATAAAACATCTGAAAAATTAAAGAGCAAGAGTTCTTTCATGGTACAATTCTATCACACTCAAAGTCAGCAGATATGTTTACATGCACTAAGATCTGATATCTGGTATTTATCATCTCCAGTATTATATTCTGAAAGTCAGATTGAGAAAGTAGTGAGATTTAGAGGTTGACCAGAATATTACGGTTAACTAGGTTAGACCACAAGGGTTGATAACCAGTTAAGAACTTGTGACACAAACACAGCAGAACCACTAGACTGAAATCAGCACAGCCAGCGAAGGATCGAACACAACTGTTTTGAACGAGCACACCTTTTTTAACAATGAGTTAAAACTCTTTAACATGTGTTTTGTGTCTGTTGAGGAAGTACAGACGTTCCTCTCATTGCTGCAGAGGAGCGGATCCAGCGAGAGCTTGATGGGGCGACACAGAATGAACGTTTTTCAGGAATTGCAACAGTAGAGGCAGCACAACTATAACGACATGTAATAATCCCGTCCGCTCTAAAGCGGTACTACACTGCAGTTTAAAAACACAAACCGAGCCGAGTCGAGCCGTGCCATACAATACTGAGCAGTAATCAAAAAATAGCCATAAAACGATTCCTAAACATTAACTGCTCCTTGTCTGCTTCCATCCACTCCATCTGGTCTCATAGATCAAGCACATGGAAGTCGTCCTGTACACATTTACATCAACGAGTTAGTTTATCATCGTTTGAGGCAGGGATGTGGGACTGACGGTGGTCTCTCGCCAGAGTCTTCATATTGAGCCGTCTCCTTTCCATGAGGTGACATAATTTAAATATTTGGCATTTAAAATCAATAGTCACTCTTCACTGCTCGAAATACTGGTGTATTGTCCTCCTAAAACAAATACAATTTCTCTCAGACTTGAGTGAATTGTTGACAAGTGCTTCTGCCCAATCTACAGCTATGCTAATGCTAGGGATTTCAATGTTCATGTTGATACTGATACTGTTCATGCTCATGTCTGTCCTTCATTGTTCATTGATTTCCCAGCTCATGTACATGGCCATACACTGGATTTGGCTTGCTCTACTGGTATTGACATTGACAAATGTATTTCCGATGCTTCAAAATATTCTAACTGAGCCTCTGATGTCACATGGACTATTTTGATGATGTTTGTCTTACCTTTCTGGACATGGACAGTAGACCGTACACACAGCTTCAATGGAGGGACTGAGAGCTCTCGCACTAAATCTAAAATATCTTAAACTATGCTCTGAAGATAAACGGAGGTCTTATAGGTTTGGAACGACATGAGGGTGAGTTATTAATTACATAAATTTCATTTTTGGGTGAACTAACTTTAATTATCTGATTGACTTCATCACTGCTTCAGTGTCACTTCAGCACTCTTTAGTGTGGACACATATGTGCTCTTTAAACCGGAGGATTTTGGAATTAAAAAGGGTTAAATGTGTGAGATGAAGAAAAAAAACACACACTGTGAAATGCATTTTAAACAGAAATATACAGTTAATTTAATTTATGATTGCAAACTGTAAAAAAAAAACAGTAGATTATTGCAACCACAGCTGCCAGTATTCCACCGTAAAATCAAGAAGAAAAAAATCAGCAAAATACTGTAAAACCTAACAGCCAACTTCCTGTTGTGTTTTGGGTCACCATTGTGCTGGAGAGTAGATCCTGTGTTTAAGTGAAGGACAGACAGCTCAGTTCAGATGTTATGCTGCTTGTTGCTTTATTTAAAGGCGTTGACTGATTACTGATACAGTGTGAATCTCTTCAGTGATCTCAATCACACATTAATGTGTGCTGCTGTTATCTACAAGAAACTTGAGTTGAAGTGATGCTATTAATGGCTTTTCTTAAATCAGTAGGTTTTTCTTCATGGACTTAAGCAAAATAGCTCCCAACACCAATGTGCTCACGTTACTTAAACATTGTAAATATTAGTTAATAAACAAATGCCAACTTAAGTGCAGTCAGTTTCTGCAAATAAAATGAGTTAACTCAAAGGATTGCATATTAACATTGTATCAGTTAATAACATACGGTTTTTCACTGTAAATTTAAATGGTTATGTAAAACCTAAAATGCTACTACCGTATTTTTCCCGGGAAAGTTCTGGCAACCACAGCTGCTGGTATTTTTTTTTACAGTGTACGATTAAAAAGTTCACTCAGTGGGCTCTGATCAAAGTGTGATGTTTTCCTGAGGTGTTTTCAGAGTAAAACATCTCATACCCGTCAATACCTCTGTTCCCACGACTGAACTCCTCTCACTATGCCATGCTCATATCTTCTGTAGTTTTGACTCGACTGTCCCCACAGATGTGAATGAGATAAACAGGCTGTCTAATTCCTCTACTAGTCTTCTTGATCCTGCACCTACCTCTTTAATGAAGAGTAACTTGCCTGCTTTGTCTCTACCCATCACTCACTTCATTAATACATCAATGTCCTCTGGAGCTGTACCATCAAAGCTTAAGATTGCTGCTGTCACTCCAGTTCTTAAAAACATGGTCTCGAACCTTCTTCCTTAAGTAGCTATAGGCCTATTTTGAACTTATCATTTATCTGTAAGATATTAGAAATAGTTGTTGCCTCACAGTTACAGGCCTTCTTAATAGTCCACAACCTCTACTGTTCTCGTTTTGCTTCAGATTTCAGAATTATACAATCTAATTTAGATCAAAAACTGCTCTGGCAACATGTATGCAGCATCTTTGTTTGGATAATGATTAAAATCCAGTGGTTGCCTCTAATTTTAAAGGGGTCATATGACGTTGCTAAAAAGAACATTATTTTGTGTATTGGTGTAATGAAATGTGTTTATGTGGTTTAAGGTTTGCACATACTGTACACTATTGTTGCTCCTCTATGCCCCGCCTTCTGAAACGTGTCGATTTTGACAAAGCTCATCATTCTGAAAAGCGAGGTGTGCTCTGATTGGCTGAATAACTCAAGTGTGTGAGGGAAATGTTACGCCCCTCACCATACTGTGAAGACGTGTTTACTGGAGCGACGAGACAAAACTAATAAACCCATTACTGTGAGTCAGAAGCGCCAGACTGTCCTTGCAAAGCTGGAACTGCCCCTCTTTATAGAAACAGACACCGGCATTGTAGTCTACTCTCACAGGAAACTCTGCACACATCTGAATATTTGGCTTGAACTGTTCTCGAACAGTGTTGTAAATACAACTTAACCACTGATTTCTAGTTGTGTCCTCTTTTGGAAGACCAAACAAAGTATCTTTCACAATGAAACACACACCATCTCCACGACTTAGTGCCAGCGACAACAGAGAGAATAAAAGTTACACCTTCTTACTTTGCGTGAACATTTGGGTGGCGTTATGGAAATCATCCCACATAGTGATGTAGACATGTGGGGCGTGTTAGAACCGAGCTTGAACCTCCCGCTTTCTCTCTCTCGTGAAGCCAACAAGGAAGTGACTAAAACTGTAATTCGTCGACTGGCCGCTTGAGGCTTACTGCAAAAGGGAGTTAGTCCCATAGACTTCCCATGTTAAAATGCCCAACTTTACAGCTACGTCCATGTTTTTGTACATGGAGACAAGTTAAAAGTTTATATTTTAATTTTTAATTTTAATTAAAATCATGGTGTTATGTAGTGTATGCATGTGAAATATCACTGTACAAACGCATGCTTTTCTTTTTTACTTCAAAGCTAGCAGGTGTTCTGAATGCTCTTCTGATGTCATGTCACGGTGGTATCCATGATTTACCAGCATCCAAATGAAGTATGAAATATGGCAAGGGATTTGGAGTCAAACAAACTCAATCCCGATCACATCTTGTCCTGTCAGATCAAAGTCTTGTCTGTCAGGATCTTACACAGCGCAGACGCCTGTGCAGTCTGAAGGTGATCTGGGGAACAGGGAAGGATGGAAAAATAAAGTAATAATACTGTAAGAAAGAGATGACGATGAGCTCTGTCAGAAAGCAGTGAAAGAGATCTGTCTCCGTTGGCTCAGAGGGAGATTAGTTCATGTCAGGCAGAAGTAAAGTGACATATGTGCCCTTATTTATAGCCAGCAGATCCTCTGAGGCCCAAGGGCTACTTAGATAGAAAACCTCAACCTTAAGACATACAGTACAGTATGTTTCTTCCTATTAAACAAACATCACATTCCCCCACTGCAAAAACAAGTAACAAAACGTACAATATATCCCTGCTGTCTAGTCACTGTACAGTAACTTCACAGTTGATTAGTTAAATGACACGGCATACTGTCAGTGAACATAAGCAGGAAATTACAGTACAGCATCACTGTGATTATCTGAATTACAGTAATCCTGTTTAATTACACAAGAACACTGTGATGTCACAGTAACTGCACATGCACGGTTATTACATTTATTGATTTTTTTTACATTTTCTGCCTTGTTTATCTGTTGCAGTTTTTCATGTCTGTCCTTTTAGTAACTCACTCTGTAATGTTAGGATTTAAATGATGTTTGTGACTGTCTTCACTGTCTGTTCTCTGTCCGGTGGTACGGAGAGCGTCCTGGTGAAGGAAGAGGAGTGTATTTCAGTTTGGGCTCGGTGCACCTGTGCTGTCCTTCGTCCAGGTGCTTCCAGAGAAGGATGTGACTGTCAGAGGAAGGAACTACCAGAGGAAGCTCGTTTCAAAACAACAGTAACCCTGCCTCCTGCAAGCACTGCCCACAGGTATAAATTTATCAGCATCTTGAGGAACCTTCTCCAGATTCAACAGTAACTGGTACTGTTAAGGGTGACTGAAATGCAAATCTAAAAATGTGAGAGAGGCAGTGCTCAGGAATAGTTGTTAAACTTCGCCATGCTGCTGTCAAATAAAATAGTTACCATGCCAACTTGCTACTGTAAACAAAAGTTGGCAAATCTTGCCCCGCCCCCGGGGTCTTCTGATTGGTCGGCTGACTGGGAATCGCAAAAATCATGTGCAAGATGCTGCAAAAGACACGAGATACAAGCGCAACGGTCATGCGTGTCTAGAACACTATAAAACAATGAGTAAGTAGCACTTTGAATGGAGAAGTGCATTATGTGTCAGAATCTGATGCTCAAGGTGTGTCCTGCGTGTGGGACGCAGCTCTTCTGAGAGTGAAGCTGAGGTCACTCCTGGGTCAAGAGAAGGAATGAAGCACAGTGAAGACCACTCCTGGGAATAACCCGAGCACTTCAACATGATCAGAGATCACCTCACTATCGGAGATCCAGGGAGTCTGGGATGTAATGGGATCCATGTGTTTAGCTGAATGGCTATGAAATCAGGTGAGCATTGTGCACTTCAGGAATACTTTGAAATTCATAAATTAGTAAGACTGTGCTGTACAGAACAGTGTTTCTCATTCATTTATTTATGTGTGGTGGCCTGCCACAGTATCACAACTCACCACCACAGATAGATTTTCACGAAAGGCTTTGACTTAGTTGATTAAACATGATTAAACATACCAATAAATCTATCTATTGGTATTTAAATGTTGTGGGCTATTTTAGAAGACAAATTATAACAATAACAATGCAATTCCTAACAATCCAAACATTTAGTTCTGTCGATCTGTGCAGTGTATGATCTAGTTTGACTTGAGTACTAGTAAAAGTACTGAAAAATCATATGACTCAAGCATGAGTAAAAAAGTAGTTTGCTGAAAAACTACTCAAGTTACTGCATTACAAAGTACTTGAGTATTATTGTTCTATTTGTACAACCCGAATTCCGGAAAAGTTGGGACGTTTTTTACATTTTAATAAAATGAAAACTAAAAGACTTTCAAATCACATGAGCCAATATTTTATTCACAATAGAACATAGATAACATAGCAAATGTTTAAACTGAGAAAGTTTACAATTTTATGCACAAAATGAGCTCATTTCAATTTTGATTTCTGCTACAGGTCTCAAAATAGTTGGGACGGGGCATGTTTACCATGGTGTAGCATCTCCTTTTCTTTTCAAAACAGTTTGAAGACGTCTGGGCATTGAGGCTATGAGTTGCTGGAGTTTTGCTGTTGGAATTTGGTCCCATTCTTGCCTTATATAGATTTCCAGCTGCTGAAGAGTTCGTGGTCGTCTTTGACGTATTTTTCGTTTAATGATGCGCCAAATGTTCTCTATAGGTGAAAGATCTGGACTGCAGGCAGGCCAGGTTAGCACCCGGACCTTTCGAGGCTTACAGCTCAGCCAGAGCCAACCTGAGGAAGGGTATCTGCCAGGCCAAACTCAAACATAAACAGAGGATTGAAGAACACTTCAATTCTTCAGACCCCCGGCGTATGTGGCAAGGCATACAATCTATCACAGATTACAAACCACCTAACTCCGTGCCCCCCTCCAGCTCTGCCTCCCTCCCAGACAAGCTCAATAACTTTTATGCTCGTTTTGATCAAAATAATAAGGAGATCTCACTCAAAGCTGAGCATCAACCCAGTGAACTGCCTCTCACACTCTCCACCTCAGATGTTTACTCCACTATGCGTAAAGTGAATGGATGGACAGCAGCTGGCCCTGACGGAATACCTGGTCGTGTGCTTAAAGCCTGTGCGGAGCAGCTGGCTGAGGTCTTCACGGACATTTTCAATCTGTCCCTGGCCCAAACAACGGTCCCCATTGCTTCAAAACCTCCACCATCGTGCCTGTACCGAAGCACTCCACTGCCTCGGTCCCTAACGACTTCCGTCCTGTTGCACTCACCCCCATCATTGCCAAGTGCTTTGAGAAACTGATTGCATCCCACTTAAAATCCTGTCTCCCTGCTACATTAGACCCATTCCAATTTGCCTATCGCAACAATAGGTCAACAGAGGATGCCATCTCAACGGCACTTCACTCTGCCCTCACCCACCTGGACAGTCAGAACACACATGTGAGATTGCTGTTCATAGATTTCAATTCTGCATTCAATATGGTAATCCCCTCCAAGCTGATCTCCAAGCTCAGCCATCTTGGAATCAGCACACCCATCTGCAACTGGATTCTAGATTTTCTGACTAACAGACCTCAGTCTGTTAAGTTAGATAACCTCTCCTCCTCCATCATCACCCTGAACACTGGAGTGCCCCAAGGCTGCGCACTTAGCCCTCTCCTGTACTCCCTATTCACCCATGACTGTGTTCCTGTTTATGGCTCCAACACCATAATCAAATTTGCAGATGACACCACGGTGGTAGGTCTGGTCTAGGATGATGATGATGAATTAGCCTACAGGGATGAGGTGCAGCACCTGGCTGTGTGGTGTGCCACCAACAACCTGGAACTAAACACCCAGAAGACTAAGGAGATGATTGTGGACTTCAGGCGGACTAGGAATCATGCACACACACCCATCTACATCAACGGAGCTGTAGTGGAGGGTGTGTCGAGTTTCAAGTTCCTCGGCATCCACATCTCAGATGACCTCACCTGGTCCCGAAACACCTCCACCCTGGTCAAAAAGGCACATCAGCACCTTTACTTCTTACGGTGCCTTAAGAAAGTTCACCTCAGTCCCAGCATCCTTGCTGAATTCTACCGCTGTACCATTGAGAGCATACTCACAAACTGCATCTCAGTATGGTACAGAAATTGCTCTGCATCTGACCGCAAAGCACTCCAGCGGGTGGTGAACACTGCTCAACGGATCACCGGCACCCAGTTAACTTCCATCGAGAACATTTATCAGAAGCGCTGTCTGGGCAGGGCAAGAAACATCATCAAGGATGCCTCTCATCCTAACCATGGACTCTTCACCCTCCTTCCATCTGGCAGGCGTTACAGAAGCGACGCTCTCGCACTAGTAGACTCAGGAAGAGCTTCTTCCCCGAGGCTGTGACACTTCTGAACGCCACATCACCAATCTAACCTGCACCTGCTCTTTTACTGCACTGGTCACAGTACTTTACATACATTATTTGCACTATTCCTATTTTTGCACAGACTGCATATGGTTAAAGCTATTACACTATAAACTGTCTAAAGTTGTTACTGTACAAGCACAGTAAATTATTTCTACAAAAATATCATTGCACTACGGTTTTTTTGCATATAATACATTGTTCAACAATAATTTTGCACACTAATCCAACTGTATTTATTACCACTGTTCTCACGTTCCTGCTATTCATAATGTATATATAATCCTTCATTGCTCTGTTCATAATGTACATGCAATCCCTACATTGCATTCATATTTATATTTTGTATATACTCTGATCAATATTGTATATAGCAACTCCACTGTACATTCTGTATATCATAGCTTCACTTACTCTGCACTTTTATGTATATAAAACACTATATTCTTGCACTTCTGGTTAGATGCTAACTGCATTTCATTAGCTCTGTACTTGTACTCTGCATAATGACAATAAAGTTGAATCTAATCTAATCTAATCTAATCTAATCTAATATAGTGATTGTGGAGCAAAACATATATTAGTCTCATAGTCCCCATGAAATCAAAATTAATGTTAGCATCAATAATAAAATCTCCAAAACAGTGACACAATTCACATTTGGAAGATATAAGCATTCAAGGCTTGCGGTTCATCTCTTCTGCCCAACTGCTCAATGATTTTTTTGATATCACATCATACTTCATCTTCTCATCCAATCTTCTGACCAATCAAATGCTCTCTAGAATCCTAAGCTCTACAGATGGACTCTGAAGAACTGAGATCGGTCACTTGTTCAAAGTGTAGTGTTCCCTGTACTGTGAATGTCTCGTAGTGCACAGTGTAGGTGATGGGGAACCAGTCACACAGTCTAAATATGCTTTAGATTAGTGCAAATGAGGTCTGGGCCGTGTTCAGCCCAGAAAAAAAACAGTGCAAAACACACATATATATATATATATATGTTACATTAATCAGTATTTAGCACACCTTCTTAAGGAAAGGATACAGACCAGAAGAATCGATTACTAAATGATATTTAGACAGACTTAAAGAAGTTCCAGATCTATACTTGTGCTCTTATTATGTCAGTTATTTTGTCTTTAATGTAAATAAACATGTGCAAACAATATACTTGCTCTTGAGAATTCATTCGCACACTGGTTTGAGCTTGAACTTGTCCCTGGTGTCACGTTATTTCCGGGCTTTGGCTCTGGTCCAGATCATATATGAAACACTTTATAAACTACACAGCCTCAGCATGATTATGACCACGATTTTGTTTTATTAAGTGTTTCATATTGAATCTAGGAGGTCATCTATTAGACTGTGGCTGTCAAATGCGGCTTCACCGAGCTCAACATCTCTGGCCCGAACAGACATATATAAATGCTATTGGCTACTTCAAAAGGAGGCGTGGCTGCTCGATATGCCCCGCCCTCTCTTCCTGTTTCAGTTGAAATGATATCACCACACTGAACAATGCTGCGTGTTTCAAACCTTTAATCAGACATACTACTGTACCGATCCCTGTGCCAGGATATACTGCTTTATAGCCAGTAATAAGATGATGTGTTTGTTTTTAAGAAGGGCAAAAGCAAAGAAGGGTTAGTAAGGGTTTAAAAGAACAGGAAAAGTTTAAAACAGTGTGAACAGAAAGTTGCCAGTAATAAATAATGTGGGGTATGGGTGAGTTTGACATCGATTCAATCTTAATGATTCTGATTCTTGTCAATTCCTAATTTTGATGCCAATAAGGTAAATAATAATAATAATACAAAAATCTTAGATATTGTTCACATTTTTTCTAACTCTTATTGCAATATATTTCCTTGTTATCTGAATACTATGAATGAATGGGTCAGAACACTAACAGAAGGATGTGTGCAGCACAGAGAACAGACACGATTCTTCTAAACTTGAATGGGTTAAAATCACATTGAAAGTGTAGTTTGTAATAATAACAATAGTGGACTCCAGGCACAGGTTCGGTAAGATAAAAAGAACATTTTAAGCCATACCTAGGCTTGGGAATCCAAAATCTATTCCAATTCTGGAACAGGATGCTTGAGGTCAGGAATCCTCTACTTGTTATAAAACTGAAATTTACTTTCCTCTTTTTGATTCCTTTGTGCGCATTTTACAGTTTTTTACAGTCACTTTGCTACTATATTCATAACCTTGATGTCATTTTTCAAAACTCTAGACACAAAACCCAAAACGGTTATCACTTGTAACACAGGCTGTCTAATGTTCAAAACATTGCCTTGCGCATTCACATCTTTAAATCTTGCACTTGCACAATCATTGGTTCAAAACACAATTTTACTGTGAAATACCATTGAAACATAACTATAGATCACCCACACACAAGCAACCGATAGTTTCACTGCGTCATTGTTCGTACAATCATTACAGTTTTTTACAGATGCTAGGACACATTTCCCAATACTTATGTCACTTTTGCAAAACTCTTCACACAGTGAGCATAACAGAAGTCTATGTGGGCTAAACTGAGGATCGATTATCATTGCTTTGGCACAAAATGCATTCAATGACTACATCGCTCAAATTTCATGAATTATTTTCTCACTCAGACACAACAACTGCCAAAACTCTTTGTACGTATGGGCCAGTTTACACATGCTTACATACTGTTTTCAAAACTGTTAAACTTATGTTCAAAACAACATAATAAAAAACTGAGTAAGACAGCAATTTGCTACATTTCTACAGTAATATTTGAATGAAATATATTTTAAATCTTAAAATTAAATACTATTACAACAATTGGACAACTAGTAGATTAGCATTACTATTGTATCTGTAACAGTGGATGATGTGTATACAATTTCTTCTATTTTGGAATTACTCCAAAAAATAAATAAACAACATAAAATATTGACGGATTCTGCATCATGTCTGATTCATTCCAGTAACATATATTGCAGTGAATTATAAACAGAGATGTGTCCTTGTTTTACACAAGAAATCATTGTATAATGCTACATGTTGTTAGTGTTTTTTAGGTCATTGTTTTGTGGGTGACAAACTGTGTCTGTCGGCTGTGGACCTTTGCTAGTGTTCTGGAAGAATGAGCTGATCTGAGACCTGAAGAAAGTGTTTTGGTAGTTGTAGTGCTGATGAATGTGAAATGAACTGCTTTGCCAAGCTGAAAGTTGGTTAGGAGAACTGTGTGAAGAGTTTTGCAAAAGTGACCTAAGTATTGAGAAATGTGTCCTAGCGTCTGTAAAAAACTGTAAATATTGTAGAACAAAATAAGTGTTACAGGTTTCATTATGGTACTACATGTACAGTAAATACATCTCTGTAAAAGTACTGCAGTAGTAGAGAGAATACTACAGACACAGTGGAATCATTGAACAAAGTTTGTAATATATTGATGCAAAAAACACTACAGAACAATCACACCACAGGTTTATTTGAATCAAAGCAAAAATAATTAGCCATGAAATAGAAAAGAAAAGACAGTACTGTAAAACATCAAATGCGGTGTTCCTCAACTTGCTTGCTTGTATTGTAAGAAACAAAGAGTGATTACTGTACGTACTTCTACATTGTCATCAATGTATTGTGGATTTGGCCACAGGTTCTCATCTAAACCACAATGGATGTTTTCATTAGCCAAACATCTTGGAAAAAACCTTCGGGCATGGCATATCCAGGCCTGACACTGGTCTGCTGTGATGTCATTGCAGGCTGTTGCTGCCGCTGTCTTGGTCCGTGGCCTGGTCCTCTACCACGTTCCCCCACACCTCTCAAACGAGGCCCACGACCACCTCTCAGAAGTGGTGCCTGTCCTCTACCACGTTCCCCCACACCTCTCAAACGAGGCCCACTACCACCTCTCAGAAGTGGTGCCTGTCCTCTACCATGTTCCCCCACACCTCTCAAACGAGGCCCACTACCACCTCTCAGAAGTGGTGCCTGTCCTCTACCACGTTCCCCCACACCTCTCAAACGAGGCCCACGACCACCTCTCAGAAGTGGTGCCTGTCCTCTACCATGTTCCCCCACACCTCTCAAACGAGGCCCACGACCACCTCTCAGAAGTGGTGCCTGTCCTCTACCACGTTCCCCCACACCTCTCAAACGAGGCCCACTACCACCTCTCAGAAGTGGTGCCTGTTCTCTACCACGTTCCCCCACACCTCTCAAACGAGGCCCACGACCACCTCTCAGAAGTGGTGCCTGTCCTCTACCACGTTCCCCCACACCTCTCAAATGAGGCCCACGACCACCTCTCAGAAGTGGTGCCTGTCCTCTACCATGTTCCCCCACACCTCTCAAACGAGGCCCACGACCACCTCTCAGAAGTGGTGCCTGTTCTCTACCACGTTCCCCCACACCTCTCAAACGAGGCCCACGACCACCTCTCAGAAGTGGTGCCTGTTCTCTACCACGTTCCCCCACACCTCTCAAACGAGGCCCACGACCACCTCTCAGAAGTGGTGCCTGTCCTCTACCACGTTCCCCCACACCTCTCAAACGAGGCCCACGACCACCTCTCAGAAGTGGTGCCTGTCCTCTACCATGTTCCCCCACACCTCTCAAACGAGGCCCACGACCACCTCTCAGAAGTGGTGCCTGTCCTCTACCACGTTCCCCCACACCTCTCAAACGAGGCCCATGACCACCTCTCAGAAGTGGTGCCTGTCCTCTACCATTCCTTTGACCAACATGTCTTCCACGTCTTCCTCCCACCACTGCTTGACCTCCATTGTGACCTGGATCACCTGCTGGCTCTATGTTACGTATCACTATGCTCTTGCAATTGGATCCCAATCAACTCTTCACTATATACTCATTCCACAATGTGCACTCAATCATCAGTAATGAGCTGGCAGAATTGGACAAGCAATTACAAGGGCCTGCATCTATACAGTGCAGTACTGTCAATACTGTAAATAGTCTGAAAAGGTGGTACAGTATTTGGGGCCATAGACACGGTGTCTGATGAAGCATTATGATCAAATATTAGGCTACATCCATGGATATTGTAGTCTAATTGGTTCATGCTCCGCGCTAATTGGTGACAATGAATCTCGTTATCTTGAAACGTTCATGCTTTACAGTAAACATGGAAGATTGTTTGTCTGTTTCCATACTAAGAGTAATGCAACAGTTACTTATCATTTTGAGCAGTTGTATCAATTGATAGTTGTGATCTGGTTTGTGTCTGAACCCACAGAGGCTAGACATCATTTCAGAAAATAGGGGAGGAGAAATTGACAGGCTTTTTTTTTCTTATGTGTTTTAAATGGATATGTCTTTGTCCAAATTAGGGATTTCCTGCGGGATTTCTCCTGTGTGAGTTATTTCTTCTCCTTCTCAGCACGAGAGCACCCTCAAGCATCGAGTATGAATTAAACATGCGCTGATATGAATAATTCATCTGGTCATTGATAGACTTTCGGATGCGGATTCAAAACAACGAAGCAGGTGTTTGACAGTCGAAGCATAGCGCGGTTTGAACGCCCCGCCCCCGCAGCTGAACTGTGAGTTTTGATTGGTTTTTACCCGAGTCAGGCCTGTCTGTTATTGGCTGAAGCGCAGGGCTCCACCCAAGCAGTTCAAAAAGTGCCTGTCAAACGCAGACTCGCTGTTTCTCCATCTTTGTCCGAATATATATATATATATATATATTTTTTTTTTTTTTTTGTGAAAAATTATTGTAGCAAAGTTGAATACTTTGGATTTATTCTACTCAAGTAAAAGTACCACAATTTAATTATACTCAAGAAAGTAGAAACAAATTTAAAAATATATATATTTTTATATTTTTTCTACTTTGCGGTTTTAAGTAGCAGACGCAAACCAGCTCCATGGGTTCAAGCCTTATTCTGTTAAAAGAGTTTACGTGAAAAAATTCCTGAATGTATAAACTAGACTTCATCTTCCATCAGCTGTGTTTTTTTTTTTTTTTTTTTTACTAAACATTTTAAACGGTCATAAAGTGTGACAATAGTTGAAAGTTCAACTTTGACTCATAAAAGCTGAAATGGAGCCGGTTACAGTTTTTCTCAGTCGCTTTGGTACATTTCTCGAATCATCCTTGAGATTTGCAAAACAGTAAGTGCATTTCTCAAAACAACTCGTACAAAGAGCAAAACACCATGGATTACCTGCAAAAGCCAGTCTCTTGCTCAAAATCATTAGTTCATCTCTCAAAAATAAATATCTGTGTCAATGAACATGTCAGTGCCATCAGAATGACAAGAAGTCCTTGTGTCATAGTTTACGGATAAGACAGTCAAATTGCTTAGTCATGTTGTCAATATAACTGATGTATGTTCTGATGTAAACTACTGTATTGAACAGTATGCCATATGCTTATGTACGCCATATATCCATTTCAGAAATAAACATTTACACATTACTGTATGTGGGATATTGATTGAAAGAGACTGGATAGAATTCCCAGTTACACTTTTACTAGTGGTCTGACCAAAATAATAATAATAATAAATAATTAAATAAATCCTTTACAATGTTTTTGTGATATAGAAAAGGAAATATGGGCACAAAGATGTTAATAATTTAATTGTCAGAATGTGTAACTCTTGTGTTGTCCTCTGTCTGTACAGTATAAGCTTTCCAACTGAAGACTCATGAGATGAACCTTTGAGCTGTTTCAGAGAAATGGTTTATCATTGGTTTATCATCTACATTCTCTTCATTAGTCAAGATTCACTTGCACAATTCATGCCAAATTGACAAAAAGTCTAATAATAATGTGTAAAAATAAAAAGTGTGCTTGGCAGTTTGTGACAACTAGATTAACCATTTTGCATTTAATGACGTATACAATGAACTAAAGACTAGATGTTTTGAGGGGTAAGACTATTGCACAGAAAACTATATAATAATTTTTTAGCAACATGACATTAGCAACTGATAATGTAGGAAACTGCAGATAAATGTGTATAATCATTTGCATGAATGTACAAAAGCAATCGCAACTTGTTCAAAAGAATGAGAAACTGGTTTTATGATGTGTATAAATGACTAGATGATCTGGAGGTTGTACAAGTAGTTTTGAGAATTTCATTTCTGATTTGAGAAATGCACCAAAGTGACTGAGAAAAACTGTAATACCAGCGGAGCTATCAGAAGATCGTGTTGAATCTGCTGCTGTCACTCAGTGAATCAGTCTCAGTGTGATAGACGTGATTCAGACTCACTCTTCTGCTCATGACTCGACACACTGCTGCACAAACCAGTTCTTCAGCATCAGTAAATCAAAGTAAACTGTGTGTTTGGCAGAATATAAAGTCCCATCGCTAACATAATCACCCAGCTGTCACATCTTACCTTCGGTGTGTCCCGTCGAGTCGCGTTCGTCCATCGATGTCGTTTAACCGCGCAGCTTTACCGTCGTTTATCACATTTCCTCTCGACACTGCGGCAGACTGACCGAGCGCGTGCTGAGGGACTCATCAACTCACGAGCACGAGCACGAGCACGGGACCGCTGCAGCCCTCGCTGTTTCTCTGATAAACACGAGGCTATTTATACTCACAATATCAGGAGCAGAATGCGCAGCCTCTCTTTAGTGTGGACAAAATGCGAACGTTAAGGTTGTTATTCATTTATTTATTATAATTTTTCTTACTATTATAATAGTTTTTTATTTTATAAATCCGATTATGTATGGTTGCTGCTGATGTATTAATCCAGCGACTGATATGACACAACTAACCCGCAACTCTGAGGAAATTATTACATTGCATGCTATTTACCAGAACACAATAACAACTCTGCTGGAGGTTCCTTTAGGGTTCTTCACTTCACACCTGAGGAACCTTCTGAAGAGCCTCTAGACAGATTCCTGGAGGAACCCTTTTATTAAGAATGTCCAAGAACCACCTTGGTTCTTCAAGGAACCATTTCATTAATATTTACACCCCCACCGCTCCCACTAGTTTATTTTTCCTCCTATTGACATTTTTAATATATAAAAAAACACTAAGAAACTAAAACAAATGCATATAAAACATTGTTTATTGATAAACAATGACATCCATAGTTTCAAACAAATACTCACCTTAAATAGTCAATACTGCACATCACAATCCCATTCATGCAAACATCAGTGTTAATATTGTAATAAACAAAAATAAAACATTTACACCTTGACAAAACTGTAAACAAATGATCTAAATATACACAAATTGAGGATTTACGATGCTGGCCACTGAAACACATCTTTAGGGTTGCCACCCGTCCCTTAAAATACGGAATCGTCCCGTATTTGAGAATAAAATAGCGCGTCCCGTTTTGAATCAATGATTGATATTAAAACAATAAAAGACCTGAAATATTTCAGTTGGTGTGCAATGAATCTAAAATATATGAAAGTTTAATTTTTATCATTACATTATGGAAAATAATTAACTTTATCACAATATGCAAATTTTTTGAGAAGGACCTGTATTGCAAGCACTTTTTTGAGTAAACTTAACAAACGGGGACTTAAGTCCACCCAACTTAACATAACTTAATATCACAAGTTGTCACAACATAAATAGTCATGTTAACCTCAAAAATATCAGAACATATATATATTTTGTTTACTGAACACAAGGCCTATTATCTATAAGCATACACAATTTTAAAGTGAAAAGAGACATGACAATCAACCAAGTATGGTGACCCATACTCTGAAGTCAACCTCTACATTTAACCCATCCAAAGTGCACACACACACACACACTGTGAACACACACCCAGAGCACTGTTCATCATTTATGCTGCGGCACCAGGGAGCAGTTGGTGGTTCAGTGGTGACTTCAAATTAATCAAGTATCAACATTTAAACCTCTGTTAATTCTCAATAAGAGCTTCTCTAGATGTCTGACAGAAATAAAGTCACAGAACCCTGTAACGAGGATCTGTAAACGTCTATATCGGACATACAGAAGACATAAAAAAACATTTTAAAAAAAGACGTCATAAAAACATTCTGTCTCCTCAGTGGACATCTTTTCAACGTCTGCAAAGACATAAAAAGACGGAACTTTGCCCAGTGAATTAGGTTGTTAAAATACCCAATATAGTCATTTTCACGTAATAGTTCCTTTAAAAACAAACAAAAATGTTAAATACATGTGAAAAGGTACTTCATGCCGCAAGACTGCTAACGTATGAAGGTATAATTAAA
This sequence comes from Carassius carassius, assembly GCF_963082965.1. Taxonomy (NCBI): domain Eukaryota; kingdom Metazoa; phylum Chordata; class Actinopteri; order Cypriniformes; family Cyprinidae; genus Carassius; species Carassius carassius. The sequence goes on from NC_081772.1 coordinate 33,631,686, forward strand.
ACTGGATTTATTTAACATGCTTTATGTACCATGTGTTGAGTTCAGTGTAAAATGCATTGAGTAAAGAAGGTAACATACAAGACTTGGTATGTCCTTGTGCTTTGGACACAAACTTTCAATAATAAAAAAAGTTATTTGACCCGTGTTATGTTCTTTTATTTATTTAGACTATTTGAATGATATAAAGTCGTGGCATAGTGATTAGAGAGTTTGACTCCTAACCCTAGGGTTGTGGGTTTAAAACTCAGCCGGCAATACCATGACTTAGGTGACCTTGAGCAAGGCACTGAACCCCCAACTGCTCCCCGGGTGCTGCAGCATAAATGATGAAAACTGCTCTGGGTGTGTGTTCACTGCTCGGTGTGTGTGTATACTTTGGATAAGTTAAATGTAGAGCTTGAATTCTGAGTATAAGTCACCATACTTGGCTGAATGTCACTTCTCACTTTTTTCCACTTTAAATCTGTGTATGCTTATAGGTAATACGCCTTGTGTTCAGTAAACAAAAATTTTTATGTTCTGATATTTTTTAGGTTAACATGACTATTTATGTTGTGACAACTTGTGATATTAAGTTATTATTTTAATTTGGGTGGACTTTAGTCCCGTTTCTTAAGTTTACTCAAAAAAGCACTTGCAATAAGTTGCCTTATTTTAAGTTGACGCAACTTTTTTTTTTTTACAGTGTGGCATTTGTCTCCTTAGCTCGGACCATCCACTGCAGGGGAGCGTGGTCTGTAACGAGGGTGAAGTGGCGGCCGAAGAGGTAATACCTGAGCTCCAGGACTGCCCACTTGACGGCCAACGCTTCCCTCTCCACTGTAGAGCCTATATTCTCTGCCCGAGCCCGAGCTCGGGCTCGACCCGACCCGCGGGCCAGGCCGGGCCGGGCCGGGCCGATATTTCCTGCCACCGTCCTCGGGCCGGGTTGGGTCGGGCCCTTGATAAAGCACGTCACGTGTCATGCGCAACGTCTCGTCCACTCGCAGTCTCGCATGCGTGACGCATCACACCTGCTGTGCGTGCTGTACTATTCAGTAGAATAAGTGCAACATGGAGCTTGAAGAAGCAAAGAAAAAAATTAAAACAGGAGAATTAACTTTGAGCAAGTTTGGAGGAAAATCGGAGGTATGGAAACATTTTAAACTAGTCGTGGGGAGTGACAACATATGTGTTGGCTTTGTTTCGTGCATTAAATGTGGCACATATATATATATATATATATATATATATATATATAGCTGCGCAGCTCCCCCCTAGCCTAAATGATCTAGCACAGCAGCACCTGCGGTAAAAAAAAAAAAAAAAAAAATCTGGCGCCGCCCCTGGTTATAACGGCCCACATATTAAAAATGGTCGGGTTTAAATCGGGCTCGGGCTCATAATTACAGTGAACGTGTCGGGCCGGGCCGGGCCGGGCTCGGACACAACGTGCTCGGGCTCGGGTAGGGTCGGGTCGGGCTTGATTTGTTGGGCCCGATCTAAGCTCTACTCCACTGTGGCATATCGTTGTTCTACAGGGGTCAGCTTTCGGCTTATGAACATCACCGGGTGTTCCTCACTGTCGTAGCCCTGTGATAGGACGGCTTCCAACCCGGTGTCGGATGCATCCATCTGCAGCAGAAAGGGGCGGTTGAAGTTGGGGGGAGGTGGGCCGCGGCACGGAGAGGATAGCTGCCACCTTCTTCTCTTGAGGTTTAATAAGGGCGCGACAAACCTGGTATCCCAAGTACTTCGCTTGACCAGATGACACTTCCGGGGGTTAGCGGAGGGTGCCGTCGGACTTCGGAACCATGATGATGGGGCTGGACCATGGGCTGCGCGATAGTTCAATTACCCCTAACCTCAGCATCTCCTGTACCTTGTCCTCGATGGCGTATCGCCGAGCCTCCGGGACACGGTAGGGCCGCTGCCGGACGATGGTCCCCGGTGGTGTGCGGACATCGTGTTCCAAGACGTGGGTCCGCCCAGGCTGGGGGGAGAACACATCCGGAAACTAACTGACCAGGTGCTGCAGCTCCGACCTTTGGGAGGCGGAGAGTTGGGGATCCATATCCACAACCACGGGAGTCGAGCCAGTGTAGGCGGAGAGCTGGGGCCCGGTCCCGACCCAGCGCTTCAGAAGATTGACGTGGTAGAGCTGATCCTCCCTCCTTCTACCCGGTTGCCGCACACTGTACGTAACAGGGCCGACCTTTTCCGTGACTGTATAGGGACCTTGCCAGGTGGCCAAGAACTTGCAGGCGACTGTGGGCACCAGCATCACGACGTGGTCTCCTCGCTGGAACTCCCGTGGCGCCTGCTGCGCCTTGACGAGGTGCTCCCGGACGATGGGGATCACTCGGTCGATCCGCTTCCTCATCTCACGCACATGTTCGATGGTAGTTCGGTGTACCGCCGGCTGTTGTTCCCAGGCCTCTAGGGCAACGTCAAGCAGACCGCAGGGCTGTCGGCCGAAGAGCAGCTCGAACGGGGTAAAACCAGTGGAGGCCTGAGGGATCTCTCGTACACCGAAGAGCACGTAGGGGAGCATCTGGTCCCAGTCCCACTTATCTTCGGCTGCCACTCTGCGCAACATTAGCTGTGTAATGCCTGGACACGGGGGTCAGGTAGCTGAATAATGTAAACTTACTGTATTTCATTAGGGAAATAAACATTTCTAAATATTAGAACTATACTTGTACTGATTGTAATTATTAGTGTATTTTTAATTAAATGAATGTGTTGAGTCATATTAAGTTCAGTAATATTTTTAATGTTTGCTTTAAAGTTTCAGGGTAAACTATCGACCTTCATATGATTTAACATTTAGGCTATTTCAATAAAACTATTTTTAGTTATTGCAGTATTTAAGTTATACAACAAACTTATTTAAAATCCAACAAAATGGAGGCAGATAAAAGTGCAAACTGGAGGAAATAAATAAATAAAATAATTTGTAATAACATAGCCACTGGATGCCTGTTTGATTATATATATTCCCTATTGCTGAGAACAGTGTTTACAGAAATCATTTTTAGATTTTAGTTGGATATGCTGTGGCTGATTTGTAGATATTGCATGTCCTTTAGTTATTTTATTTGTATTTATTTATTTATTTATTTATGTTATGACGGCCATGTCTGATTGTGAACAGAACAAATGCAACATTTTTTTAACAACAATTAAGTCTTTTCCAATCATACAAGTTTTTTGATTCCACATGGCAAGTACCACAAAAGTAATTACGTTCCATCACATTCCAATAAAGTAAATATTAATAATATTAATAATAATAATAATCAGTCATATTTTATTTTGTCACATGAATCTCTGGGTTCTTCCAGATGCTGGCTTTTACAAGTGAGATCTTCTAGGAACCGCTTTAATGGTAACAGATCTTACATTAACCCTTTGTTCAAATCTGAGTTCCTCCAGGAACCTCCAGAGCACTTTGAGGTCTCTGTGTCACAGTCTGTAAGTGCATTTAAATTTTAAAATAATTTGCCACTGGGAATTTTGAGCAGTGTAGAGTAGCGCTTGGAGCAAAAGAAGCAAAGTCTCCTTACTTTAGCAAAAGAAAACCTGAAATCCTCTGCCATTTTTCTTTACAAATCCTCAGTTTGTACTTCTAATTCATGACCGGTGTTTTGTTGGGGCAGCAGTGGCTCAGTGGTCCATGTAGGTTGTCTACAAACCGGAAGGTTGGTGGTTCAATCCCCGGCTCCACCTGACCAAGTGTTGAGGTGTGCTTGAGCAAGACTCCTAACCCCAGCTGCTCCCGATGAGCTGGATGGTGCCTTGAATGGCTGACACCGCAGTTGGTGTGTGAATGGGTGAATGTGAGGCAAATTGCGAAGCCATGTGGTCTGTTGAAAGCGCTATATAAATGCAGTCCATTTACCATTTGGAAACCTGTTTGGTTCCACCAGGTTTTGAACTGGGGCCCTTTCTCGTGTGGAGGAAAGGGTCTTTGACAAAAACTACACTAATGGAAACCTTTCTGGGGACTACAGCCAGGACACTCCTGGAACGTCAGGAACAGTTCATCTTTTCCTTCAAAAGAACACAGCTGTTTCTACTCAAACATCAATTAAATTGTTTCTCTTAACTTGTTTTGGAAGTTTTTTGTATTTTCTAGTTCGGGGAACAGACACAGTCTCTATAGTGTGATATCTAGGTGAAAGAGTCTCTATGTGCTGAGAATTAACTGACCTCTGTGACGGGAGGCGGCTAGCAGACGGTCGGTTTAGCCAGTCTGTCTGCTTCCTGACCTGGGCCCCAGTTAGTCAAGTATAAACACTAAGACTATTTGCCATATTTCTAGAGAGAAGAGTGGCGCCACCCCAGGAGGGATGAAGACCATCTCTTTTAAACAGGTCAGGTCTGCCCCAAAAGCTCATCCAATTGTCTATGAAACCTGTTATTCTGCGGGCACCACTTAGACATCCAGCCACTGAGTGACTTCCTCAGCTGGTGAAGTACAGTCTCTGCTGGCCTTTTAACAAGGAGGTCAATGTGAGTGTCCCACTTCAGGTCCTGAGAGATGGTGGTTCCCAGTAATCGTGAGGATTTCATGTCTGCACCTACATTATTTGTAGCGTATTGATGAAAAATACACAATTACAAGTAAAAGTACTGCTGTCAAAACAATACTTAAGTAAAAGTAAAAAGTACTCCTCTCAAAAAATACTCAGAGTACAAGTTACCAAAAAATATTAATATCAAAGATCTATGTACATGGATAATAGCAACTTTCGAACAAAACCAACTTTTATTTTATTGACAAAGTATGTTAATTAGTGGTCATGATACAGGGATTTCTAACTTCAGTACCTTGGTTGGATAGGAGTGGTTAAAGGGGTCCTATTATGCTCTTTTACTGTAAATGCAGCCGGTTTTGAATTTATTTTGAAAATACGTACTTTTATTTTGACATGGTTAAAAACCGGAAGTAGCGCCTGTAAGCGCCGTAAGCCACTCACGGGGACCAAAGTGCACATGTAGCGGTGATGTTACCTGCTAGTTTGTTTCTTTATCACTCCATGCTACTTGGTGTTTTCTACAACTGTGTGTGAGTTGAAGAATCATATTTTGTTTGACTGTGAAGATTGCTTCTGGGAAATGACTCTGCCGTTGGTTGAGAAGCAGGCTAAAGTGGTCAGTATTTCTCTGTATTCTTTATTAGCATTCGCTACAGTGCTAAGCAATGCTATTTATGTAATGATTGCAATGTTTAATGTTGTCTTTTATTTTTTCTACCTGAACTTTTAGTTCTACTGTGTTAATAAATATCTGTAAATGGAACCGGAGTCTCGCATTCAATCAATGGGCGGCATAGTAGAACACTTCTGCATCGGTGAAGACTCCGAGCGGACGAAGACGGACCAGTTGCAGGCCACGTGCGGTAAAGAAGAGGCCATCATGTGAATGTGAACTGTTCGTGTGAATCCAAAGGGCGACGGACAAGGCTACACAAGCAAGCATGTGAGAGTGTCTTGAAAGTAGCACAAGTACTGCCATTATAACACACGGACATTTCATTTGTGGTTTTTTTCTTCTTAAAGCAGCAGTGGACATTCTCTTTTCCTGCAATTGATTATCTAGCAAGAAACTAAGTAAATAAGTAAATTAACCATTCTCCCAGTTGAATCTAAGATGTTGTAAGGTAATATCAAAGTATTGTTCATACAAGTGAGTGTACTGCTATAAACCTTCATATTCATCCGGAAGAAGGAGGCGGGAACCGGCGGACAATCAAAATGAAACTTTAATTACAAAACAAACACAAAAACAGCGCATCAGCCCCTCACGGACGACTGATGCGCGCAAAATAAAACCCAAAACACAACTAAAAGCCCAGGCCTGGTCCTCTCTCGTCCTTCACTGTCGTCGCTCCAGTTTTATATCCTTCCATCTCCTCCATGGGCCTCGAGACCGGTGGGTCGAACAGGTGTAGTTCATCTCCAATCACTCCCCCGGCCTCGCTCCCATGTCCCTCGGCCCCGCCCCACTCGTCACATACCCCCATCGCCCCTCGCAGGCCGGGGGGTACTCCCGAGACTGCGCTCTACTCCCCCCCCCCTCCCTCCGGGGGGGCTGCTCACCGGGACCTGCGGGAACCTGGGGGTAGGACAGACGAGGCGAGAGAAAAGGAGATGGAAGGAGGAGCGACAGAGACGAGAGAGGGGAGAGAGAAAAAAAAATAAAAAATTCCGGTTCCCAGACGCACCGCTGCTCGGCCCTCCACCAGCTGGGCAATCTCCTCCGCGGTGCCTGGCGGTGGCACTGGACGGCCCTCGGCGGACGGCACGACACTCCTCCACCGCCCGGTGGACGGCGACGGCTCCTCCGGTTTTGGACAGCCGGCAGGAGTCCCCCGTTCCCTGCTCCTCCCCGTTCCGGCGGATGGCAGCAGGCTCCGGCCACCTGGCGAACGGCGCCGACTCCTCCGCTCCCTCACGGACGGCAGCCGTCTCTCCACATCGTGGGCGGCCGGTAGCGAGCTCGCCCGTCCCCGGCAACTCGCTCCAGCCCACCGCCTCGAGCGTCCATGGCGGCACACTCCTCGCCAGCTCGATGGCACCGCGGATTCACCACAGCGGCGAGGGATCTTCAGCAGCGCGTCCCTCCTTCTCCCGGGCTTCGGCACCACTGTAATGCTATAAACCTTCATATTCATCCGGAAGAAGGAGGCGGGAACCGGCGGACAATCAACAACATTTTAATAATTTAAAATAAACACAAAACAGCGCACCAGCCCCTCACGGACGACTGGTGCGCGCAAATAAAACCAAAACACAACTAAAAGCCCAGGCCTGGTCCTCTCTCGTCCTTCACTGTCGTCGCTCCAGTTTTATATCCTTCCATCTCCTCCATGGGCCTCGAGACCGGTGGGTCGAACAGGTGTAGTTCATCTCCAATCACTCCCCCGGCCTCGCTCCCATGTCCCTCGGCCCCGCCCCACTCGTCACAGTGAGTTTTCATATTTAGACTGTGCCATGAGTTTTTTCACACTTTGTTAATTGCCTTTTTTATTACTCATTCATTGAAGTGTGTTATTATGATACTGTAGTGTTTGTTGTACAATATTCAAAGGTTAAGCTAAGGTATTCAAAGAGATTTATATTTACATTTCATTTCATTTTCAACATTTCATGTTATTTCATATTTGCACACATTAGAGAACAGAATACATTTTATTCAAATTTCAATACATTTAAACCTCTGTACATTTAATATGTCACACTCAAAGGAAAGCACTTTTCCAACTGAAGAGGTCCCTCTTGGAGACCTTCAAGAAGATAGTGACGCAGAGCAGACTACCCTATCACAGCAAGGTGACGCTGATGAGCAAGTTGAAGACACAGCGCAGGAAACACAATCTCAGGTTGGTGCGAATGATACACAACTGCCTCCTGGAATTAGGAAATCTGGACGCACACAAAGGCTCACTGAAAAGGGAAAAGCTTTGTTAGATGACAAATTGAAGGATCTAAATGTGAGTTTTGTAAGGATGTACAGAAGATGGAAGTATCACATCAATGGCTTAAAACGGTCCATTAAGAATAATGATGCTGATGATCTGATTGATGAGATTGTAAATTAAATCAACACCATTCAAGTTGACATGGACAATACTTACCTCAAAATAAGAGCCATTTCAAGTCCTGAACCTGACATTCGGAGAATGAATGACACATGCCAGGCATTCACTAGGATTGCAAATACAAATGTTCAACGTTTCCGCAATGGTGATGATTCAGAAATCATATCTTGGCCTGATGCTAAGTCAGTGTTTGACAGCACAGTTTCTAGTGTTTCCTCAGCTAAAACCGCTAAGTCAAAAGCTTCTTCTAAAGTATCCAGACATTCTTCCATCCTGTCCCTTAATGCAAAACAAGCGGCAGCTGAAGTTGCGGCTACGCAAGAGGTGATGAAGATAACAAATGCACAACATCAGCAGAAGGAAGAAATTCAAAGACTTGAGGTGGAAGATCAAATCTTGAAGGCTGAAAGAGAAGCTAAAGAAAGGGAAATTGAAGCAGAGAGTGCTAAAAAAAGAGTTCAGTTCATAGCAGAAAGTGCTGATAGAAAAATGAAGTTGGAAGGGAAAAGAAGAGAAGTAGAACGGCTAGAAGAACTTAAAGGGCATGTTGCAGCTCAAGCAAGACTGCAGGTTTATTCAGAATCTGTCGATCCACCACTTGCACTTAACCCTTTAATGGATCCATTTTTTCCCTCCTATCAAGCATCAGTCTCCCAAGCTCTTCCTGCACAACAAGCCAAGCCCAGTCAAGTCCATCACTTACATGAGGTCACAGCTACTAAAAACCCTCTCCCATATCCCTCCATGTACACCTCATGTTCTGGTCCACAGCCAGCCACATTTTCTCAAGTCCCTGTAAGTCAAGTCATCACCCCAACTGCACTTCCACTCATGCAACAAGTCCCAACCACTCAAGCTCCAGCCACTCAAGCCTTTTTAACCTCTTATGAAGCCTCCAATGACCTTGTGAGAACTCTTGCTGAAGCAATCACAGCTAATCGAGTTCCAATCCCAGAACCTGAAGTTTTTAAAGGAGATCCTCTCAAGTATAATGATTGGAAGCTTTCCTTCTTTACTCTGATTGATCGCAAGAACCTGCTGACTCAGGAAAAGCTTTTCTTTCTATGCAAGTATGTTGGTGGCTCAGCCAAGAGAGCTATTGAAGGCCATTTCCTTGTAGGAACAGAAACAGCTTATCGTGCTGCCTGGGACATACTTGAAGACAGATTTGGAAATCCATTCATAGTTGCCAAGTCATACCGTGACAAGATACATACATGGCATAAAATTAGCCCCAAGGACAGCGAAAATCTTTGTGAGTTTGTTGATTTCCTTAGCAGTGTGGAATCAGCTATGCCATATGTTCAAGGTCTACAAACTCTCAACGACTGTGTGGAAAACCAAAAGATTACTGTCAAGCTCCCGGATTGGTTGAGCTCACGCTGGAACAGAGAAGCCACGATTTATCAAGATGAACACAAAATGTTCCCTGACTTCAGATACTTTGTCAGATTTCTCAATGTGGAGGCTCGAATTGCATGCAACCCCATCACATCATTATATGCAGTGAAACAAACTGACCAAGAAAGAACAAAGCCAACAGAACGAGAACAGTCTAAGTATCAACGAAATCAAAACATCAGTGCTAAGACTTTCACCACTAATACAAGTGAGAAGACAAGCATCACATGCATGTTTTGCAAAAAGAAAGGCCATACTCTCCATAGGTGTCTCAAGATCATGGAAAGACCAGTTGAAGAGAGAGTTAAGTTTGTGCAACTGGAGAAATTATGTTTTGGCTGTCTTAGGTTTGGCCACAACTCCAGAGCTTGTACATCCAGGAGTGTGTGTGACTTATGTGGAAAACGCCACCCCACTTGCCTACATCAAGATCGTGGGAAGAAAGCCCAAGAACAAGGAGTAAGAATAAAACAAGAAAGATCAAAAGAAAACAAAGGAGACAAGAACCAACAGTCTGAATCAGTTGAAATACAGCAAGCTACCTCTAACAGAGTTGTTCAAGAGAAGAGCAGTACTCATACTTCATCTATTGTTCCAGTCTATGTCTCCACAACAACAGAACCAGACAAGGAAGTTTTAGTGTATGCTTTACTTGATAGTCAGAGCGACACAACCTTCATCCTGAAGGATGCAGCTGCAACATTGGGTGCCAAGAAAGAGCCAGTAAAACTTAAAGTGTCCACGATAACATCAAAAACAAAAGTGGTGAATAGCCAAAAGGTGCAAGGACTACAGGTAAGGGGCTTCAGCTCTGACACAAAAATCAAACTCCCAACAACCTATACCAGAAATTACATACCAGCAAACAGATCCCATATACCCACAAGCATAACCGCAAAGTCATGGCCTCACTTGGAACATTTGGCAGATGAAATGTCTCCAGAGCTCGACTGTGAAGTAGGATTGTTGATCGGGTATAACTGTCCACAAGCTTTACTTCCCAGAGATGTCATCACGGGCAATGAAAACCAGCCATATGCACAAAAGTCTGTGTTGGGTTGGAGCATTATCGGCTACAGCAGCACTGAAGTTGATTATGGTCATGAGGATGAAATCGGTGTGAGCCACCGTATCATCATAAAGAAAGTTCAGCCAGCTACCAAGCCCTCTACAGAGCTCAAGTCTGAGGGCCTTTTTTTATTTATAGAACTCAAGTTAAGGAAATGATCACTCCTTCAGATATACTCAAGGTCTTTGAGTCAGATTTTACTGAGAAGTTTAGTGAAGAAGTTCTAATGTCACAAGAAGATATTAAGTCCGTGGTGAAACTGAAAGAAGGAATAAAGCAAAAGCCAAATGGGCATTACGAAATGCCATTGCCTTTCAAGGAAGAGAGGCCAAGTCTGCCAAACAACAAAGTGTGTGCAGAACAAAGACTCAGATGTCTGGAAAAACGTCTTAAGAAAGATAATCAATATCACAAGGATTATGTGGCTTTCATGGAGGACATGATTGCAAGAGGTGATGCTGAAAAGGTTCCAGAGCCAGAGGTAACCAATCAGACCACGTGGTATACCCCTCACCATGGAGTTTACCACCCTCAAAAGCCAGGAAAGATTCGCGTGGTATTTGATTGCTCAGCTAGGTTTCACAATACATCACTGAATGAGCATCTACTCACCGGGCCAGACCTTACAAATACCCTTGTAGGGGTCTTGTGCCGTTTCCGCAAAGGACAAGTAGCGATCATGTGTGATGTACAGCGGATGTTCCATCAATTTCATGTTGCACCAAGGGACCAAGACTACCTCAGATTTCTGTGGTGGGAAAGAGGCAATATGGAAGCTCCACCGTCAGTGTTCCGCATGAAGGTTCACTTGTTTGGTGCTGCATCGTCACCTGGATGCGCAAACTTTGGGCTCAAACACCTGGCTGCAGAAGGAGAAGGCAAGTTTAGTGAAGCTACAGTGAGATTTATACAGCGCAACTTTTATGTTGATGTTTATGTTTATGTTGGATTAACAAGTTTGGACAGTGAAGAGGAAGCTATCGAGCTTGTTAGAGAGGCTAGAGACCTCTGCAACACCGGTAAACTCCGCTTACACAAATTCATTACTAACAACAAAAAGGTTCTGGCCACAATCCCAAAGCAAGAAATTTCTGAAGTTGCAGCTGACCTGGACATGGCCTTGGGCGAGCAAAAGATGGAACGGGCTCTTGGGGTCCAATGATGCATTAGCTCAGATAAATTCCAGTTCAGAGTGAGGGTAAAAGAGCATCCTCTTACCAGAAGAGGAGTACTGTCAACAGTTGTCTCAATTTTTGATCCTCTAGGATTTGTGGCACCTATCATTTTGAAAGGTAAACAGATTCTACAAAGGATGTGCCAAGACAAGGTAGGATGGGATGAGCCACTTCCTGACGACCTCAGGCCGCGTTGGGAAGCATGGCTCCAAGACCTTCATAATCTGTCTTCGGTAGAGATACCACGGCACTACATACCATTGGCAGCCAAGGAAGTTCTACAGTGTGAACTTCACCATTTTTCCGATGCTAGTGTTTCTAGCTATGGAATGTGTTCTTACCTTAGGGCTGTTTCGAAGTCTGGAGAAGTCCATTGCGCTCTTTTTATGGGGAAGGCAAGGGTTGCTCCAACGAAGGTAACAACAGTCCCAAGACTGGAACTCTCCGCTGCGGTCGTAGCCACAAGGACAGGTGCTCTGCTAAAGAGAGAAATGGAGATCGAAAATCTGCAGGAATACTTTTGGACCGATTCCAAGGTCGTCCTTGGTTACATTAACAATGATGAAAAGTGATTTCATGTATTCGTAGCCAATTGGATCCAGCAGATCAAATCGAGCACAGAACCAAGTCAGTGGCAATATGTTGCCTCAGAAAATAACCCGGCTGACCACGCCTCTCGCGGACTCATGCCAAAGGAGCTTGTAGAGTCTAACTGGTTCGCGGGACCTAGTTTCTTGTGGCAAAAGGAGCTCCCTAACAAAGAAGAGATTAAGGTGCGAGACCTCAATGAGGATGACCCAGAAATCAAAAGAGTACAAGTTCACACAACGAAAGCAAATGAGGAAAGGTCCCGATCAGATCGACTTCATAAGTTTTCTGATTGGAAGAGAGTCGTAAGAGCCATAGCAAGACTTAAGCGTTTTGCAAAAGAGGTGAAAGGTCTTAAAACAAGATCCAATGAAGTTACGACACTTGAAGAAAGAATGGATGCCGAACAATTCATAATCCATGCAGTTCAAGAAGAGGCGTTCAGTGATGAAATCAAGGCTCTTAAACAAAAGAAAGAGGTACAAAAGAGCAAGTCAAACGAGCTGCTCAAGTTGAACCCTTTCATGGATAGCCAAGATATCCTGAGGGTGGGAGGTAGATTGACACAAGCAACACTCCACCCTCATGTCAAACACCCAGCTATCCTCCCCAAAGGACATCATGTATCTCGATTGTTGATAAAGCACTATCATGAGAAGGTGAAGCATCAGGGTCGTGGAATGACCATCAATGAACTACGTTCCAGTGGGATTTGGATCCTAGGGTGTAGTAGTGAAGTGTCATCACTCATTTTCAAGTGCATCAAATGCAGAAAGCTCAGAAAGTGTAATCAAGAACAAAAAATGGCCGATCTTCCACCAGAGAGGATGGAAGCAACCCCTCCATTTACTTATAGTTGTATGGACTGTTTCGGACCATTTTATGTCAAAGATGGAAGGAAAGAGCTGAAGAGATATGGGCTTCTATTCACCTGCATGTGTTCACGTGCCATCCACATTGAGGTATCGGATGACCTTTCCACTGATGCCTTCCTAAATGTGTTGCGCTGTTTTACTGCCATAAGAGGCAATGTAAGTCATCTACAAAGTGATCAAGGCACAAACTTTGTGGGAGCACGCAATGAATTTCAAGTATTAATGAAAAGAATGGAGCAAGAACGTGTGAAAGAGCTAGGATGCAACTTTGTCATGAACCCACCTGCTTCCAGTCACATGGGCGGCGTCTGGGAGAGGCAGATACGGACCGTATGTTCACTGTTATGCTGATGATACTCAACTCTATATTTCTTCGCAGCCCGGTGAAACACACCAATTTGAAAAACTAATGGATTGCATAGTCGATATAAAAAACTGGATGACGAGTAATTTCTTACTGCTAAATTCTGAAAAAACAGAGGTGTTAATTATAGGACCTAAAAACTAAAAATCTTTCCTTAGAAAGCCACGTTTCTAGCATTTGTAAAACTGCATTTTTCCATCTCAAAAATATATCTAAATTACGGCCTATGCTCTCAATGTCAAATGCAGAAATGTTAATCCATGCTTTTATGACCTCAAGGTTAGATTATTGTAATGCTTTATTGGGTGGTTGTTCTGCACGCTTAGTAAACAAACTACAGCTAGTCCAAAATGCAGCAGCAAGAGTTCTTACTAGAACCAGGAAGTATGACCATATTAGCCCGGTCCTGTCAACACTGCACTGGCTCCCTATCAAGCATCGTATAGATTTTAAAATATGGCTTATTACTTATAAAGCCCTGAATGGTTTAGCACCTCAGTATTTGAATGAGCTCCTTTTACATTATAATCCTCTACGTCCGCTACGTTCTCAAAACTCAGGCAATTTGATAATACCTAGAACATCAAAATCAACTGCGGGCGGCAGATCCTTTTCCTATTTGGCGCCTAAACTCTGGAATAACCTACCTAACATTGTTCGGGAGGCAGACACACTCTTGCAGTTTAAATCTAGATTAAAGACCCATCTCTTTAACCTGGCATACACATAACATACTAATATGCTTTTATTATCCAAATCCGTTAAAGGATTTTTAGGCTGCATTAATTAGGTAAACCGGAACCGGAAACACTTCCCATAACACCCTATGTACTTGCTACATCATTAGAAGAATGGCATCTACGCTAATATTTGTCTGTTTCTCTCTTTTTTCCGAGTTCACCGTGGCCACCAGATCCAGTCTGTGTCCAGATCAGAGGGTCACTGCAGTCACCCGGATCCAGTACGTATCCAGACCAGATGCTGGATCAGCACCTAGAAAGGACCTCTACATCCCTTAAAGACAGCGGAGACCAGGACAACTAGAGCCCCAGATACAGATCCCCTGTAAAGACCTTGTCTCAGAGGAGCACCAGGACAAGACCACAGGAAACAGATGATTCTTCTGCACAATCTGACTTTGCTGCAGCCTGGAATTGAACTACTGGTTTCGTCTGGTCAGAGGAGAACTGGCCCCCCAACTGAGCCTGGTTTCTCCCAAGGTTTTTTTCTCCATTCTGTCACCGATGGAGTTTCGGTTCCTTGCCGCTGTCGCCTCTGGCTTGCTTAGTTGGGGACACTTCATCTACAGCGATATCGTTGACTTGATTGCAAATAAATGCACAGACACTATTTAATTGAACAGAGATGACATCACTGAATTCAATGATGAACTGCCTTTAACTATCATTTTTTTCATTATTGACACTGTTTTCCTAATGAATGTTGTTCAGTTGCTTTGACGCAATGTATTTTGTTTAAAGCGCTATATAAATAAAGGTGACTTTGACTTTGACTTTGACCGTGAGAAATGTCCTCACATCCATCCTAGACCAGTCTGCTGGAAGAGTAGACAGTTCTTCATTAAGAACATTCCTGTACGAAGTGATGGCTATAGTGAATAGTCGACCATTGACCACGGAACATCTCAATGATTTATTAGGACCTGAACCCCTAACTCCAAACCACATATTGACAATGAAATCGTCAATAATCGCACCACCACCTGGTGAGTTTGTAAGGGAAGATCTCTACCTTCAGAAGAGATGGAAGAGAGTACAGTTCTTGTCCAATGAGTTCTGGACCAGGTGGAGAAAGGAGTATTTGCTGAATCTACAGCAGAGGAGCAAATGGAACAAGGACAGGAGAAATACTAAAGTGAATGACATTGTCCTGTTGCAAGATGATGGCACACCAAGAAATCAGTGGAAGCTGGCGAAGGTAGTTGAAGTCTTCCAAGGAGCTGACGGAAGAGTCAGAAAACTCAAACTGTTACTTAGTGACACAACACTAGACCGTAAAGGCACACACTCAAATAAGCCAGTTTACTTAGAAAGGTCAATACACAAAACAGTACTTTTGCTTGAGGCTGAATAAGTAGGTTAGCTCTTCAATGTCATTGTTTTGTTTATATTTGAAGGTATATTTGTGTATTTACATCAATGGTTTATAAGGTTCTGTTAACAATGTAATTTATTTATTGTGAATCACACATTGTGTGATGGTGGGAGTGTAAATGCAGCCGGTTTTGAATTTATTTTGAAAATACGTACTTTTATTTTGACATGGTTAAAAACCGGAAGAAGCGCCTGTAAGCGCCGTAAGCCACTCACGGGGACCAAAGTGCACATGTAGCGGTGATGTTACCTGCTAGTTTGTTTCTTTATCACTCCATGTAACGTGGTGTTTTCTACAACTGTGTGTGAGTTGAAGAATCATATTTTGTTTGACTGTGAAGATTGCTTCTGGGAAATGACTCTGCCGTTGGTTGAGAAGCAGGCTAAAGTGGTCAGTATTTCTCTGTATTCTTTATTAGCATTCGCTACAGTGCTAAGCAATGCTATTTATGTGATGATTGCAATGTTTAATGTTGTCTTTTATTTTTTCTACCTGAACTTTTAGTTCTACGGTGTTAATAAATATCTGTAAATGGAACCGGAGTCTCGCATTCAATCAATGGGCGGCATATTTACAATGTCTTGAATTTGTTTTGGGGGTGTACTAGAACATGCTCTCATGCTCTGTGGTCTGAAAAACACATTATTTTTTCACATAATTTACATTATTACAATAAATTTCACTCCAGCTTGGCACAAATGTCTCGATTAGTTCTCAATTAGTTCTGGGTTTGATGAAGACCTGCCTTCCGAAAAACTAAATGTGTTGTGATTGATTAGCTGTCCCAGTGTGTTGTGATTGGTGAATAGCTCAGATGGTGTTTCAGTACTGCCCGCCCCTTGCCAAAGCAGCAAGCTCTCTCTGCCATCAATATTGCCATATCAATTTTATACTGTTTTGGAAAACAACGCTGTAGTCAATTGTACAACTACAAATGTAGTTCTTGAAAAGGGATTAAAAAGAACTACAAAATAAAGAAATATCTCCCTTTGGAGTGGAACTTTATAGATCTTTGTTATGCCCAAAAATACAAACTACACACTGACTAAAATTCAAAAAGTGAAAAAGCATAATAGGACTCTATTAAGAATATCTGCTTGTTACGTCTGACATCATCCTTCACCACTTCTGGGACCTAATGCTGTGCCAGACGCCCCCAAAAAACAACAAACTGATTCAGCTAAAATATTAATGTCTGAGACACTGTGAGCACGGAGACTGTAGTGTGCACAGCAAATTACACTTAGCTTAAATACGTAATATTAATGAAATAGTGTTAATGAATGACTGCTGAGATAGTATTCTCAAGTGAAACGAGTAGAGGCTTGGACCCGGAAACAGCAGTCCTTACGTCAAGAGGATTCTCCCAAGCCATCAAACTGACTTCATCAGAGCAAGAATGCCATTCCAGAGCCGGAAGCGACGGCAGACTTTTTTTTTTTCCCAGTGTATTGACTTGCATGGTTCAACTATTTGCTACAAGACTAGTACTGTGCACTTAAAAAGCAAGTAGGGTTGTTTTTGATTTCATGATGTACAATCATTTTCAATACCATTGGCAAACTACCACATACTGTTTACCTGTAGATATATATATTTTTTCCATCCATTTTTTCAACGAACTCATTATTTCAAGCTTTGAAATTGGTTTAATCCAAATCTTCTAAAAAGACACATTCACCTTATATGATTAATAGATTTTTCATAGGCTTTTATTTACACATATAAATATCATGCCCCCAATTACCATTACAAAATTCTCAATCTTAAACATTTGCTCATTCTGTGTATTTGTGTCTTTAAAATAGGGTAAATTACAGCACAAGGAAGCTTGATTTGATTTCAAACTGAATTGAATTTACAAAGAAAAAAAAAACCGCACACACACACACACACAGTAATAAAATTATAAAACAAATGACCTCAGTTTGAGGTATTCAAAATATGACCACACTGAGATTTTACAAGCAAAGATTTAAGAGCCATATACAGTATGTAGAACTAACAATTATTACTACATGTGTGACTGCATCATATAATAACTATTAATTAATAATATTGATAGTTCATCATCTAGCTGACTACGTCTTGTACTATTATTATTATTTTTTCTAAAATCCTGTCAAACGTGCACAAACTACTAAGCTACTACTAAATATTGTAGAAACATAATTTTCTGTAAAGTTGCTTTGTAACGATTTGTATTGTAAAAAGCGCTATACAAATAAACTTGAATTGAATTGAATTGAGTATGTTAGGCCTATTTATGTAGATAAATGGAACATCAGATGGCTTTGACCTGTAATGACTGTACAATGTAGTGATGCAGTAGACAGACTAGGATATTTATATGTACAAATCAGACAAATATCCCATTCCAAAACATTTCTAGCAAAAATTTACATGGTAAAGAAATTAAAGTTCCATCTTTGATTGTTGAAAGACTTTCTGGTGAATTTCACTTATAACCAATAAAACTTCTAGAAGGATTATCATCGGTCAGGTGTGGATCTATTCTGAATGGTTGATAACTTTTTACAAAATTTAATCCAGGAGCAAAGAGAAATAATTTCTACTTTAAAAGCAGGGAGAGATCGAGACAGCACACAGTCTGCGTACAAGCAGTTAATTTGTATTAAGTTAGACCTATTTGAGATCGCATCCAGTTTTCTGCGATTACATGACAGTGTTCTCATGTTATAATAAAGCGCTCGAGACATTTGAGCTGGAATTATTATAAAAATGCGGAATACCTGCATCGCACGCAGACATTCAGACTGTAATTGACAGGAGATGGATGATTGTCAAACTCACTCGGAGAGGAAGGAGAGACGCAGATTGTATTGGTGTATATTTGGTATACTGTGGAAAATGAATAATGGAACCGTGTCAGATATTTCAGTATCGGTATCAAAATATAGATATTTATTATAACACTACCATGTAGTTTGTTTTTCCAAGCTCTGAGTCCATAAATGATGCTGAGCTCCATCTCAGTCTGATCAGTCTGATCAGCGCTGTTCCAGGTTCCGATATCAGCACTTTGATTGGTCCGTTTACGATCGGATATTTTTATTGGCTGTATATCAATTCAAATTGTGGGCGTACTCAGTAACGAACTATGATTTAAAAGTGACGAAGTAGATTATTTTGCTTAATTTGTACTTAAGTACAAGTAAAAGTACAGCTTTAAAAATATACTTAAAAAAAGTACAAGTATCCGAAAAAAATACTTAATTACAGTAACATGAATAGTTGTAATTCATTACTTCCCACCACTGATGAAATATGTCATGGGAGTGTGCAGGAGTGCATTTCCCAAAACCATAGTTGTTAACTAAGTTAGCAACTTTGTTGGTTGCAATGCAATTTCCTATTGCCAACCAACAAAGTTGCTAACAGGTTAGCAACTATGGTTTTGGGAAACGCACCCTAGGGAGACTTCAGATATAAAAATGCGGACTTGTTAGGAAATGTTTGACTCAATGAAATGGTGTTTTGTTCACTTATATTATGTCTTGAGCAGTTCAGTTCTATATTAGTAATTGTGGTCATTGTGGTGTGAATGTAACTGTGAACGGGTGAACGTTAATGTGCTTAAGCCCCTCTCTCTCTCTCTTGCTCGCTCGCTCTCTCTCTCTCTCTCTTGCTCGCTCGCTCTCTCTCTCTCTCTCTCTCTCTCTCTCTTGCTCGGTCGCTCTCTCGCTCTCTCTCTCTCTCTCTCTCTCTTCTCTCTCTCTCTGTCTGAAATCAGAACTTTAGAGCCATCTGTCATGCTTAGTGGTGTGTACATTTCTGTCATAATTCTATCAAAATCATGAAATACTGAAGGCTTAGAACACACTTCACCTACGGCACATTACTCTAAATGATTATTGAGGGTAAGATTGTTTTAGTATTGTTCTAGTTATATATATTGCCTGTATTTTTATCGTAAAGCAACATGTTGGCGGTTTGCCTAGTTAAAAACCAGGTCATTTCAAGTCGTTTCTATCACGTCAGGTTATCACGTGGGTCACTCTGTGTAAGATGTTCAAAGTGATCTAACTAGAGACAGGACAGTACAGAGCAGTATGGAATGCCAGAGCTGCCAATTTTAAAAATAAATAAATACATAAATAAATATACAAATAAATGTAAATAAGAATAAATAAATACATAAATATATAAATAAATATACATAGAAAAGCAAAAAAACGAAAATAAATAATTATTTATACATTTATTTCCATATTTATGTATATATTTATTTTTTTCCATATTTATTTATTCTTTTATTTATTTATACATTTATTCATTTATACATTTATTTATTTATACTTTTATTTATTTTTACATTTATTTATTTATACATTTATTTATTTATACATTTATTTATTTCTTCATTTATTTCTTCCTACATTTCTTCCTGCGTAGGGTAATGAGGAGGGCGTGGTTTACCTCAGACATAGCAATCGAGCTCAGAGTAAGCGAAGGCGAAGGGTTGAGGCAACAGTGATGCCTATTGTGTGGCGAAATACAATTAGTATAGCTCACTGACGTTGATACGGTCTGTGACTGCGAGTTATATGGTCAAAATCCTAAATCTTACTGTGTGACATGGATAGGCTACTCTTTATTCCGGACATGACCGTAGAACATCGTTTGGTCTGGATTTGTAAAATGTCCTGGGCTAACAAACATGAAACAGGGACTCTGCAGTGCTTAATTTGTAAATTGCGAGGTCCCGGAACAAAGCGGGGTAACGGATGCCGGATGCATGTGATTACAGGAGGGAGAGGTGACGGAGCACTCGCGCAATCACATTGGTCAGCAGTTTAAGTGATTGACTGCATGCATCAGTTGCTTTTAGGGTCTGTATGTTCATGAATAACATGGAAATGCCATGCAATTTTAAAACAACAATTTCCAGGCCTAAAAATGTTTTGAAAAAGTTGTGGAATTTTATTTTACAAATCTCTGTATAATAGAGTCCTAAATTTCGGTGGGGGACTGTGTAGCTATGCCGCATGGTTTTAATCATTCTCGCAGCTTTCAAGTTTATAATGAGGAAAATTCCTGCATTTATTCAACATAGCTTGTAGGTTTGAATAATAAAATTAATCCACGCAAAATGTAAGATTAAATAATTCATTCGAAACCAGTCTTCGAATCCATGAACTCTCTTGCGCGCTTTTCATCAGCGCATCTCGTCTGCACAGTGACCTGCAGCACGCGCCGACACAAGACTTCACTCGCATCTCGGGACAGCTGACAGAACAGTCACTTGACTAATCGGGTCATTGTTGCATTGTCACAAAAATGTATAATTTGCACACATTTTTAAGTATTTTAAGCCATATGGTACTCGCGTGCTCCGAAGGCTGTATTATGTGCCCTCACAGTCACAACCAAAGTTCACGTGTATAAAGCCGCCTCGCAAGTAGCCTATTATATGAGTTATTTTTCGTAGTTTGTTGAGCTTAAGCAATCAAATACACACAATATGATGTCTGTTGTGGGTGTTGAAAAACAAAACAATTTCATGGCACACTCTATACTTAAACACATGGGGAAAAAAATAAAGAAAAGGGGAAAAAAATCAATAATTAAACAACACTGAGTCGTCAGTGTTGGTATTGTATCGGACACTTGCACTTAACATGAGGCTATATGAAAAACAAGCTCAAATGGAGTAAACAGGTTTTTGCTGGCGAATGAGGAGATCGCATCTGAGGCAAGTGCATCGCATTATACGCTTTCATCAACTCTTACAGGTTATATAACATTTATTGTTGCTGCCATAGTTTGACCAAACTCCCCGCCACAATCATTCCCTTTAAATAGACTCCATAATGGTTTGCCAGCTGATGATGATGATGATGATAACAATAGCCTAATAATAATAATAATAATAATAATAATAATAATAATAATAATAATAATAATAAAAAGAAAGAATAATAATAATAATACAAATTAAAAAGTTATGTAGGCTACTAGCTATTTTTTATTTATGTTTTTGGCAGTTTTTGGCCTACAGAAATGTTTACAAAATTTAACAATAAATAGCTTCGATATTTGATCACTGTGGTTGGTTACAAAGACTTTACTATTCTGAAAATAATAACGAGATACAAACCTGTAAATATTCAATCGACTTTTCTTAAATTCAAAACAAAATATTAATGGATTCGTAATTTCCATTTCTGAATAGTTGCTATATGGTCACGCAGGTTTGCGCATTAAACTCGTGTCCCCGAAAAATAGTCTATCAACAATTATGTTGTTTCCCTGAACATGACCCCTCTCTGCCAACTTTTTGAACATTTGGTCATTTATTTATTATTATTATTATTATTATTTAAATAACGCATAGGCCTAAATAGAAATGATCAGAAACAAATCCAAAGCTGATCCGCTTCAACACGTCGAGCTGTTTTTGATTCGGTGTATTTTAAGGAATCAAACGAGTGGATAGTGTCTGTTTTAGTTTCATATTAAACGTAGGTCTATCACTTCATTGATTCCATCATGTCATATTTATGTCTTCAAAATGTAAAACACTTCATAATATTTCTATGCACTTGTAGGCTAATTGCTGTGTAAATGCATTAAGATCTCTTCTGTATTGATGGCTCTGATGAAGCTCTGGTTGGATTTTAGTGGTAGGCTAACTGCCCTACAGTCTTATCCTCTAACTGAATTTATCGATGTGGATTAACGTGAAGTTCATACATTTAATAAGGTTGCCCCTGGACATGAGTTTATGGAGGTAGGCTAAAGATTACCACCGCTTAATAGAATAAAATTTTTTTCAAAAGCATTGGTCAGTATGCTTGCGTCGACTTCACTGTAGCCTAAATCTGCCCTGCTTCCTTTCCGTGAGTTCTGACCGAAAAATTGAAAATATCAAGCGCTTCAGTCTCAGAGTCCCAGGGCTTAATTTGTGCCGCAACACGCCGGATCCGGCACCTCCGAAATCCGATCCGGCACCTCATTTTGGCGGATCCCCCTCCTCCAGGGACGGCGTTTCCATATGGCCGTGAAAAACAATCCAAAATTCATATCTCTATTATAATTCGTTATTATTATTTATTTTCTTTACTCAAACACTATGTCTGTAAAGGCTAATGTTTTTGTGTGTTTGAAGACTGGTTTTTCGCAAGCCAATATAGCCTACTTTTGTACATTTTAAATGTCCTGTGCATAAGCGCTTAATCGTTTATATCATGAGATTTTGGCCAAGTGAATTAAACGACAAGAAAAACAAATCGCCCATATATCAACAATAAATGTTATATAACCTGTAAGAGTTGATGAAAGCGTATAATGCGATGCACTTGCCTCAGATGCGATCTCCTCATTCGCCAGCAAAAACCTGTTTACTCCATTTGAGCTTGATTTTCATATAGCCTCATGTTAAGTGCAAGTGTCCGATACAATACCAACACTGACGACTCAGTGTTGTTTAATTATTGATTTTTTTCCCCTTTTCTTTATTTTTTCCCCATGTGTTTAAGTAGCCTATAGAGTGTGTCATGAAATTGTTATATTTGTCAACACCCACAACAGACATCATATTGTGTGTATTTGATTGCTTAAGCTCAACAAACTACGAAAAATAACTCATATAATAGGCTACTCGCGAGGCGGCTTTATACACGTGAACTTTGGTTGTGACTGTGAGGGCACATAATACAGCCTTCGGAGCACGCGAGTACCATGGCTTAAAATACTTAAAAATGTGTGCAAATTATACATTTTTGTGACAATGCAACAATGACCCGATTAGTCAAGTGACTGTTCTGTCAGCTGTCCCGAGATGCGAGTGAAGTCTTGTGTCGGCGCGTGCTGCAGGTCACTGTGCAGACGAGATGCGCTGATGAAAAGCGCGTGAGAGAGTTCATGGATTCGAAGACTGGTTTCGAATGAATTATTTAATCTTACATTTTGCGTGGATTAATTTTATTATTCAAACCTACAAGCTATGTTGAATAAATGCAGGAATTTTCCTCATTATAAACTTGAAAGCTGCGAGAATGATTAAAACCATGCGGCATAGCTACACAGTCCCCCACCGAAATTTAGGACTCTATTATACAGAGATTTGTAAAATAAAATTCCACAACTTTTTCAAAACGTTTTTAGGCCTGGAAATTGTTGTTTTAAAATTGCATGGAATTTCCATGTTATTCATGAACATACAGACCCTAAAAGCAACTGATGCATGCAGTCAATCACTTAAACTGCTGACCAATGTGATTGCGCGAGTGCTCCATCACCTCTCCCTCCTGTAATCACATGCATCCAGCATCCGTTACCCCGCTTTGTTCCGGGACCTCGCAATTTACAAATTAAGCACTGCAGAGTCCCTGTTTCACGTTTGTTAGCCCAGGACATTTTACAAATCCAGACCAAACGATGTTCTACGGTCATGTCCGGAATAAAGAGTAGCCTATCCATGTCACACAGTAAGATTTAGGATTTTGACCATATACCTCGCAGTCACAGACCGTATCAACGTCAGTGAGCTATACTAATTGTATTTCGCCACACAATAGGCATCACTGTTGCCTCAACCCTTCGCCTTCGCTTACTCTGAGCTCGATTGCTATGTCTGAGGTAAACCACGCCCTCCTCATTACCCTACGCAGGAAGAAATGTAGGAAGAAATAAATGAATGAATAAATAAATGTATAAATAAATAAATGTAAAAATAAATAAATGTATAAATAAATAAATGTAGAAATGAATAAATGTATAAATAAATAAAATAATAAATAAATAAATATGGAAAAAAATAAATATATACATAAATATGAAAATAAATGTATAAATAATTATTTATTTTCGTTTTTTTGCTTTTCTATGTATATTTATTTATATATTTATGTATTTATTTATTCTTATTTACGTTTATTTGTATATTTATTTATGTATTTATTTATTTTTTAAAATTGGCAGCTCTGGCATTCCATGTATGCCTGATCATGTATGCCTGAGTCCGCAAAACACATCTTTTCTTTGTGAAATAATCCACAGTTTAGAGAGCTCAAACAGCACATGCTGGCGGCGCCTGCTGACAAAACACTGTAGTGCATCGAAAACTCAAACTGATATTTACACCATACACAATTGCAAATATTTTTATGAAAGACTATTAAATGCAATCTACAAATAACAAAATACCATTAAATATGAAGGTTCTGTAACCCTGGTTTTTTTTTTTATTATTTATGTGTAGTACTCATTCTGTGTGTTATTATCCAGGACTTGGCAAACTAGGCCAATCAGAAGAAATTAATTATCATTCTCCTTTTTCTATTGTACTTGCATAATTATTACAATTAATTAATTTAAAGACTACATTATTAAATTTGAGATCAGTTAAAACCATTAGACCGTTTATGTGTTCAGTAGATAGAGAGGGTCATAAATTTACTGAAAGCCATAATTACACTGTCACAGCAGCAAGCATCTGAAAGAAAGCAAACTAAAAGTTAAGCTAAATGTTTGCCATTCCCTTAGGCATGGGGTGGGGGAGGGGTGTTCCCGGTGCGGCTGATTCCGCTGCTGCCAGGGGAAGCCCAGAAGGCTGCCCAACAACTGCCTGTCCAGAACCTCCTGGTGTACGCTGACTTAAAAAGAGACATTCTCCAGAGGGTCAGCCTCAGTCTAGAGCAGCACCACCAATGCTTCTGGTTGTTGGAGTTGGTGGAAGCGGGCCGACCCTTTGTCTTGGCACAGCAGCTCCGGGAAATGGCTGTTGGCTGGAGGAAGCGACGCCGAGGCCATCCTCGACAAGGTGGTACTGGAGCAGTTAATCTCCTGACTACCAAAGAGAACAGCCCAGTGGGTCCAGTGCCACCGGCAGATGTCGCTGGATCTGGCCATCCAACTGGCGGAGGACCAGCTGGCGGCGTGCTCCGGGGTTGGCTCCTACTGCCTCCCCACGCAAATCGTTTGACCCACTTCCTGCTACTAGGGCGGAGGGAAGGCCTGGGCTGGCCTGTTGGCATTTTGGGGATCCGGGCCATTTTGTGGATCGGTGCCCAGTCTTGGAGGTGGGGACAGTGGTCCGGATCCTGGATGACCCGCAGGCTGCCCCCGATCAAGCTGGGTTATACCAAATACCTGTGAGTATTAAGGGGGGTACCTATCGGGCCTTGGTGGATTCAGGTTGTAACCAGACCTCCATCCATCAAACCTTGACACAATCTGGGGCATTGGATAAAGGCCGCATGGTTAAGGTAAAGTGTGTGCACAGGGATATAGTGGAATACCCCGTAAAAGCCATATCCATCAAATTTAGGGGTCAAAAGCATTGTGTGGAGGTGGCTGTAAGCCTGCGCCTCCGGCATCTGCTAATTTTGGGAACCAATTGGCCAGCTTTTGAACAGTAATTGGGGTGTTCATCAGCGGATGTCTCTGGGAAAAAAGGCGGCAGTTGGCGGGGGCGAGCGCTCAGGTTGGTTTAAACTGTACCGGGACCCAGTGGGGCGGGTTCAGGGGAACCGGGTGGCTTGGCGAGGCTAAACCTCTCCAGTTATGATGACTTTCCCCTGGAACAGTCCCACAACGAGACACTCAAACATGTGCTCGAATAGGTCCATTCCATCGACGGGCAGATCCTTCAACCTGACCGCACGCTCTCCTATCTGTATTTTGCCATTATTAAAGACAGGTTTTATCAAGGGGCCCAAGACACTTAGACAAAGGAAGATACAACCCAATTATTAGTGCCACGGAGCCGTCGGGAAATGCTTTTTCAGAGGGCGCATTGTAACCCAATGGCGGGGCATCTAGGGGTGACAGCACTAAGTCGTCTAATGACCCGATTATTTTGGCCAGGCATTAACGAGAGCATGCGCAGATTGTGCGCAGCATGTCGGGAATGTCAGTTGGTGAACCCACCGGCCGCCCCAAAAGCGCCATTGCGCCCTTTACCTCTGGTGAAGGTCCCCTTTGAATGAATTGGTATGGACCTCATCAGGCCATTAGAACAGTCGGCATGGGGACATCGCTTTGCGTTAGTTATAGTCGACTATACAACGCCAGAGGTGATCATCAAAGAGAAATCACTCGCCCTGGCCCCAGGGGGAGAGCACCTCTTGCCCTCACAGCTCACTGACATCATACGGTTACAATCCGAGTTTGCGATGTGTTTTTGCCCCTGCCTGGTCGTACCAATCCCATTAGAACAGTCGGTATGGGGACATCGCTTTGCATTAGTTATAGTCGACTATACAACGCCAGAGGCGATCGTCAAAGAGAAATCACTCACCCTGGCCCCAGGGGGAGAGCACCTCTTGCCCTCACAGCTCACTGACATCATACGGTTACAATCCGAGTTTGCAATGTGTTTTTGCCCCTGCCTGGTCGTACCAATCTGATTCAGCACCATATTGAGACGGAGCCGGGCGTGGTGGTTCGCAGCCAGCCGTACAGATTACCTGAACACAAACGAAAAGTGGTTCAGACGGAATTAGAGGCAATATTGGGGATGGGAGTAATTGAGGAGTCCCACAGCGACTGGGCGAGCCCAATAGTTTTGGTTCCTAAAACAGATGGCTCAGTGAGGTTTTGTGTGGACTATCGCAAGGTGAACGCAGTGTCAAAAGTTGATGCATATCGAATGCCACGAATTGAAGAGTTGCTTTATTGGTTAGGTACTGCTCGATTTTATTTGACATTGGACTTAGCGAAAGGATATTGGCAGATCCCCTTATCTCCCATGTCCAAAGAGAAAACAGCCTTCACCATGCCGCTTGGATTACACCAATTTGTGACACTTCCGTTTGGGTTGTTTGGTGCCCCAGCCACGTTTCAGCGCCTCATGGATAGGGTTCTATGGCCCCATGCTGCCTATGCCGCTGCCTACTTGGATGATATCATCATTTACAGTGGGGAATGGCAGCGGCATATGGAGCATTTGAGGGCCGCCCTCGGGGCGCTGAGACGGGTGGGGCTAATGGCCAACCTGAAGAAGTGCACAGTTGGGCGGGTGGAGGTAAGGTATCTGTGCTTCAACTTGGGTCATGGGCAGGTGCGTCCCCAAATTGATAAGACAGGAGCAATTGCAACTTGTCCCAGGCCTAAGACTAAGAAGGAAGTGAGGCTGGGGCTGGTGGGATATTACAGAAGATTTATTCCTGGTTATTCGAACTTCACCAGCCCGCTGACTGACCTTACTAAAAAGGAAGTACCAGATACAGACCAATGGAGGGAGCAGTGCCAGCAGGCTTTTTACCCAGGTTAAGGCTGCCTTGTGTGGCCGACCGCTCCTGCACGCTCCTAACTTTTCTCTCCCTTTTCTGTTGCAGACTGACATGTCAGACAGGGGGCTTGGCGCTGTCCTATCCCAGGAGGTGGAGGGGGAGGACCGTCCGGTGCTGTACATTAGTCGTAAGCTCTCAAAGAGAGAGACTAAGTACAGCACCATAGAGAAGGATTGTTTGGCCATCAGATGGGCAGTTCTCACCCTTCGCTATTACCTTCTGGGCCGGGAGTTCACCCTCTGCTCAGACCACGCAACCCCGGCAGTGGCTACACTGCATGAAGGACACCAACGCACAGATCACCGTTGGTATCTAGCCTTACAGCCTTTTATGTTCATTCTGAAGCCGTGGGCGCAGATGGCTGTGGCTGACTTCCTCTCCAGGAATTGGGGGGGGGGGGGCTTCAGGCCGGATGGCTCCCTGGCCTGAGTCAGGCGGTGGGGGTATGTGGTGGGGGAGGCGTGGTTCAGTGAGGTCTGCGACGGGAGAGAGAGCGAGGAGACGAGTGGTAGTAAGTGAGTCAAGTGCAAAATAACTAACACCTGGGTCTCGTTGTAGTGATTGGGGTGAGGAGGCAGTATAAAAGCCAGTTTGAAACTGGCTTAAGGAGAAAGGGCTGAGGACTTATGGGGAGCATGAACTGGAGGCCCAAAGAGACGAAGGCTGCAGTATTGTGAAATAGAAAAGTAGTTTGAAGTACATGCGCATGTGGCGCGATTTTTTTTTTGTTTAATTAATAAAATACCCACAAGCCTCAGAAAGCCAACCATGGTCTGGAAACTGGAAACTGTATTACAGAGGTCCAGAGTGTATCCACCACAGTATGCATCAGATTTACCTGTCTAGACCACAAAACATCACTGCCACACAGTGTTATGAAATAACAACTATGTATTTAAGTTCATTTGTCTGTATTGATTAAAATGTATTTGTTTTCATTACAAATGTAGAAATTAAAATTAAATGTTAATACTATACTAACTATAAGACATTTCATGACTGATGTTGCCTATAAACCCCAAATTACCTACAACCTTCTATTTCATTAAATCTGTTGCACAACTAGAAGTGAACATCATGAAATCACCAGTTTCAGTGTGGGTTTAACTTCCTATTTTCACCCAATGACCACTGGAAGAAATTAACATCCAAACTGAATTTAAAACGACTCAACAGCATCTTGATCAAGACTAATATTTGACATCAAATTGATATCAAGGTGCCTGCTGTGATATGTTTCTGATTATTATCATTGTTGAAAACTGTTGTGATGCTGAATATTTTTGTGGAAACCATCATTCATTATATTGTTCAGAATTCTTTGATTAATAGAGAATTCTATTAATGACTCCCTGACTGCGGGTGTCGCTGTTGGACAGTATTTTCTCTACTCGCCGGCAGCCATATCACCCTGGAGCCCAAGACCGGTTTCCCACTGAAGCTAAGCAGGGCTGAGCCTGGTCAGTACCTGGATGGGAGACCTCCTGAGAAAACTAGGTTGCTGCTGGAAGAGGTGCTAGTGAGGCCAGCAGGGGGTGCTCACCCTGTGGTCTGTGTGGGTCCTAATGCCCCAGTGTAGTGATGGGGACACTATACTGTCAACAAGCACCGTCCTTCGGATGAGGCGTTAAACCGAGGTACTGACTCTCTGTGGTCATTAAAAATCCCAGGAAGTCTTTCGAAAAGAGTAGAGGTGTGACCTCGGCATCCTGGCTAAATTCGCCCATTGGCCTCTGACCATCATGGCCTACTAACAATCCCCATATCTGCTGATTGGCTTCATCACTCTGTCTCCTCTCCACCAGTAAGCTGGTGTGTGGTGGGCGTTCTGGCGCACTATGGCTGCCGTCGCATCATCCAGGTGGATGCTGCACACTGGTGTTGGATGAGGAGATACCCCCTGACTATGTAAGCGTTTTGAGTGCCTAGAAAAGCGCTATATAAATGTAATGAATTATTATTATTATTACTTCCTGTTGGCCTTCTGTAGCTAATCGTAGCTCCGTGTAGCTGTTTTTTTTCTCTAGAATCTTTATCTTACTATCAATCTCTGTTTTTTAAAGTGATAAAATATAACTTAATTCACACCATATTTCTGATATTATCGATCAATCTTATCAGATAAATTTTGATCGTTCACTTTTATTATACGGCTTTGGATGCGTCTAGCTCAGGGATTCCTGTACATTTTTTGGTTCCGGCAACAGAGCCCCTGCAGCAGGGCAACTGGGTGACAGTGAGGCAGCGTAGTCGTGGGTCAAAACACCTCTCTTCTGTTCCGATCAAAATATTAAACAGGTTCTCCCCACTCAGTGATGCACCCACTGAGAAACCTGATGAAAGTGCTCTAGTTATTGGTGATTCTATTGTACGTAACTATCTTACTATCTAACTTATACTATACTAACTATCTTATTGGTGATTCTATTGTACGTAACTATCTTACTATTATGTTGATCTTACTATCACTCTCTGTTTTTTAAAGTGGTAAAATATAACTTAATTCACACCATATTTCTGATATTATCGATCAATCTTATCAGATTAACTTTGATCGTTCACTTTTATTTTATTTCCGTGAGTGCAGTACACCGGCAAAGCGTTAGCACTCGTTAGCTTGTCATAAGCGTCTTCATTCGAACCTATCGCTGTTTTCTTTTCTCCTCTCCCTCGCTCCAGTTTTTCACAAGTTCATCAAACAACCGCAGTAAGAATTTTCATCAAGCACGGTGAATAATGGCTTCTCCTATCATTGTTTCTTGCACCTCTTGCCACATGTACAGTTTATCTATCTCTGTCGCTGATGAGGGATTCACATGTGATAAATGCAGGGAAATAGTTAGGCTGACAGAGAAGATTTCAGAATTAGAGACACGCATTCCAAACTTTATTTGAGGAAAGTAAAAATGTTAGGGCTCTAGATACGGCTTTGGATGCGTCTAGCTCAGGGATTCCTGTACATTGTTCGGTTCCGGAAACAGAGCCCCAGCAGCAGGGCAACTGGGTGACGGTGAGGCAGCGTAGTCGTGGGTCAAAACACCGCTCTTCTGTTCCGATCAAAACATTAAACAGGTTCTCCCCACTCAGTGATGCACCCACTGAGAAACCTGATGAAAGTGCTCTAGTTATTGGTGATTCTATTGTATGGAACGTGAATATAGAGACACCAGCCACCATAGTCAAATGTTTACCGGGAGCCAGAGCGCCTGACATCTTGGCAAATTTAAAAGTGCTGGCTAATGCTAAACGTAAATACAGTAAGATTGTTATTCATGCTGGCGCTAATGATGTTCGACTTCGCCAGTCGGAGATCACTAAAAATAACATTAAAGAAGTGTGTGAACTTGCAAGCACGATGTCAGACACTGTAATATGCTCTGGTCCCCTCCCTGCTTACCCTGGCGATGAGATGCATAGCAGATTGTCATCACTCAATGGCTGGATGTCTAAGTGGTGCCCACAGAATAACATAGGTTTCATAGACAATTGGACGAGCTTTTGGGGCAGACCTGACCTGTTTAAAAGACAGTCTTCATCCCTCCTGGGGTGGCGCCACTCTTCTCTCTAGAAATATGGCAAATAGTCTTAGTGTTTATACTTGACTAACTGGGGCCCAGGTCAGGAAGCAGACAGACTGGCTAAACCGACCGTCTGCTAGCTGCCTCCCGTCACAGAGGTCAGTTAATTCTCAGCACATAGAGACTCTTTCACCTAGAAATCACACTATAGAGACTGTGTCTGTTCCCCGAACTAGAAAAACCAAAAAACGTCCAAACCAAGTTAAGATTAACAATTTAATTGAGGTTCAACAAATAAAAAACAGAAGCAATATGAATAAACAAATGATAAAGCTTGGCTTATTGAATATCAGATCCCTTTCTACGAAAACACTTTTTGTAAATAATATGATCACTGATCATAATATAGATGTGCTCTGTTTGACAGAAACCTGGCTAAAACCTGATGATTACATTATTTTAAATGAGTCCACCCCCCAAGATTACTGTTATAAACATGAGCCACGTCTAAAAGGCAAAGGTGGAGGTGTTGCTTCAATTTATAACAACGTTTTCAAGATTTCTCAGAGGGCAGGCTACAAGTATAACTCGTTTGAAGTAATGGTACTTCATATAACATTATCCAAAGAAACAAATGTTAATGATAAATCCCCTGTTATGTTTGTACTGGCTACTGTATACAGGCCACCAGGGCACCATACAGACTTTATTAAAGAGTTTGGTGATTTTACATCTGAGTTAGTTCTGGCTGCAGATAAAGTTTTAATAGTTGGTGATTTTAATATCCATGTTGATAATGAAAACGATGCATTGGGATCAGCATTTATAGACATTCTGAACTCTATTGGTGTTAGACAACACGTTTCAGGACCTACTCATTGTCGAAATCATACTCTAGATTTAATACTGTCACATGGAATTGATGGTGATGGTGTTGAAATTATTCAGCCAAGTGATGATATCTCAGATCATTATTTAGTTCTTTGCAAAATTCATATAGCCAAAATTGTAAATTCTACTTCTTGTTACAAGTATGGAAGAACCATCACTTCTAACACAAAAGACTGCTTTTTAAGTTATCTTAATGTGGATGTGGAAGCGGCTGTACTGCGTTTGAGCTCCGTCACTATATTCTTTTCATTTACTATTTTTAACTCAAAAATCAATTTTATACATCATCGTTTCCGTTTATATAACGTGTGAATATATCCTCTATTGTATTCTACAACAAAAACAATCAGAGCGCCTCGCTATCACTAGTTTTATTTTGATCTCCCGGGTCCGCTATTAGCTTTTAGCCCGTTAGCATCAGCGGCGTGGTTGCAGCTAACTGCGCTAACATTGCTAATACTCTATTCACACACATTACCACTGCTGTACTCACTGTTACTTGCTTTAATGGCGGATGAATGTCTCCACTCTGTGCAGCTCGAGCTCGAGGCCGTGGGAAAGCAGATTCGCGACCTGGAGGTGAGGCAGGCCCAGCTGAGAGAGCGGAGAACCGCGCTGGAATCATCCCGGGCTGACGCTCACAAGTCCGGGGTAAGTATACAGCGATCTGCTAACAGTCCCACCACGTCTACTCCGTGTGTTTCTCTGCACAGGCCCGGTGCACCCAGGACGCGATCTTCCCAGATGTCCTTCACTGCGACGCCGGGACACCACGGACCCTGGGTGCATCCACAGCGGAGGACGCGAGCCGGGTCCCGGGCGACGACTTCTCCCCCTCCTGCCTTCGACATCTCCATCCGGAACCGCTTCGCTCCCCTCCGCGAGACAGGACGCGATGCTGTGATCATCGGAGACTCCATCGTCCGACATGTAAGTGCTACGTTAGCCGAAGGTAAAGTGCACACTCATTGTTTGCCTGGTGCTCGTGTTCTCGATGTTTCTGCGCAGATACCCGCGATCCTGAAGGTCGACGAGAGCCCCAGAGCGGTCGTGCTTCACGCCGGGGTTAACGACACCACGCTGCGGCAGACGGAGACGCTGAAGAGGGACTTCAGCAGCCTGATCGAGACGGTTCGCAGCACGACGCCCGCAGCGACGATCGTCGTGTCAGGACCACTGCCCACGTATCGACGAGGACACGAAAGGTTCAGTAGACTTTTTGCTTTAAATGAATGGCTGTTGTCATGGTGTAAAGAACAGAAACTGCTATTTGTTAATAACTGGAATCTTTTCTGGGAGCGTCCTAGGCTGTTTCGCGCTGATGGATTACACCACAGCAGAATCGGAGCGGAGCTGCTCTCTGACAACATCTCCAGGACACTTCGCTCCATGTGACTAGTAAGACAATTCTCTAATAACTATTATGATGAGTTTTGTTCCACCCGCTTAAATGATAAAAGTACTTGTGCTGTAAAAACTATTAAGACTGTGTTTGTTCCCCGAATAGTGAGGTCAAAATATAATGTAGGATCTAGAAAAAATCTTATCGTAATTAAACCAGAAAAATGTAAAGTAAATGAACAAAAACAATTTTTAAAGTTTGGGCTCATAAATATTAGATCACTCACATCCAAAGCAGTTATTGTAAATGAAATGATCACAGAAAATAGTTTTGATGTACTCTGCTTGACTGAAACCTGGCTAAAACCAAATGATTATTTTGGTCTAAATGAATCTACTCCACCAAACTACTGTTATAAGCATGAGCCCCGTCAGACTGGTCGTGGAGGAGGTGTTGCAACAATATATAGTGATATTCTCAATGTTACCCAGAAAACAGGATACAGGTTTAACTCTTTTGAAATACTTCTGCTAAATGTTACACTGTCAGACATGCAAAAGAAATCTAATGTATCTCTTGCTCTGGCTACTGTGTATAGACCACCAGGGCCGTATACAGAATTCCTAAAAGAAATTGCAGATTTCCTCTCAGACCTTCTAGTTACAGTTGATAAGGTGCTAATCATGGGAGATTTTAATATTCACGTTGATAATGCAAATGATACATTAGGACTTGCGTTTACTGACCTAATAAACTCCTTTGGAGTCAAGCAAAATGTCACCGGGCCCACTCATCGTTTTAATCATACACTAGATCTAATTATATCGCATGGAATCGATCTTACTGCTATAGATATTGTACCCCAATGTGATGATATTACAGACCATTTCCTTGTATCGTGCATGCTGCGTATAACTGATATTAACTATATGTCTCAGCGTTACCGTCTGGGCAGAACTATTGTTCCAGCCACCAAAGACAGATTCGCAAATAACCTGCCTGATCTATCTCAACTGCTATTTGTACCCAAAAATACACATGAATTAGACGAAATTACTGACAACATGGGCACTATTTTCTCTAATACATTAGAAGCTGTTGCCCCCATCAAATAGAAAAAGGTTAGAGAAAAACGTACTGTGCCATGGTATAACAGTAATACTCACTCTCTCAAGAAAGTAACTCGTAGTCTTGAACGCAAATGGAGAAAAACTAACTTGGAAGTTTTTAAAATTGCATGGAAAAACAGTATGTCCAGGTATAGACAGATTCTAAAAACTGCTGGGGGAGAGCATATCCACAAACTCATTGAAAATAACCAAAACAATCCAAGGTTTTTATTTAGCACAGTGGCTAAATTAACAAATTACCAGACGCCACCTGATTCAAATATTCCACCAACGTTAAATAGTAATGACTTTATGAATTTCTTCACTGATAAAATAGATAACATTAGAAATACAATAGCGAATGTAGATTCTACAGCGTCTAACACTTCAGTTTCATCCATCGCACCCAAAGATAAACTGCAGTACTTTACAAATATAGGACAGGAAGAGCTAAATAAACTTATCACTGTATCTAAACCAACAACATGTTTATTAGATCCTGTACCCACTAAATTACTAAAAGAGCTGTTACCTGTAGCCGAAGAACCGCTTCTCAATATCATTAACTCGTCGTTATCTTTAGGTCACGTCCCAAAACCATTCAAGCTGGCGGTTATCAAGCCTCTTATTAAGAAACCAAAACTAGATCCTAGTGTACTGGCAAATTATAGGCCTATTTCAAATCTTCCATTTATGTCTAAAATTTTAGAAAAAGTTGTGTCTGCTCAATTGAGCACCTTCCTGCATAAAAATGATCTGTATGAAGAATTTCAGTCAGGTTTTAGGCCCCACCATAGCACAGAAACTGCACTTGTTAAAATTACAAATGACCTGCTTCTTGCGTCAGATCAAGGCTGCATCTCATTTCTAGTCTTACTTCTTAGTGCTGCTTTCGACACCATAGATCATGACATACTCATAGATCGATTACAAAACTATACAGGTATTCAAGGGCAGGCTCTAAGATGGTTTAGATCCTACCTGTCCGATCGCTACCATTTTGTTTACTTAAATGGGGTGTCATCTCATTTATCATCAGTAAAATATGGAGTGCCACAAGGATCCGTCCTAGGTCCCCTTCTATTTTCAATATACATGTTGCCCCTTGGTAATATTATTAGAAAATACGGAATTAGCTTCCACTGTTATGCTGATGATACTCAGCTATATATTTCAACGAGACCAGATGAAACTTCCCAATTATCTAAGCTAACAGAGTGTGTTAAAAATGTAAAAGATTGGATGACAAATAATTTTCTCCAATTAAATTCGGATAAGACAGAGATATTAATTATTGGACCAAAAAACACTACACAGAATCTTGTAGATTACAATCTGCAACTAGACGGATGTACTGTTACTTCCTCTACAGTCAGAAATCTGGGTGTTATATTGGACAGCAATTTGTCTTTTGAAAATCATATTTCCAATGTTACAAAAACCGCATTCTTCCATCTTAGAAACATTGCCAAGCTACGAAACATGTTATCTGTTTCTGATGCAGAAAAGCTAGTTCATGCTTTCATGACCTCTAGACTGGACTATTGTAATGGACTTCTAGGTGGTTGTCCTGCTTCGTCAATAAACAAGCTACAGGTAGTCCAAAATGCAGCAGCTAGAGTCCTTACCAGGTCAAGAAAATATGATCATATTACCCCAATTTTACAGTCTCTGCACTGGCTACCTATTAAGTTCCGTATCAGTTACAAATTATCATTACTTACCTATAAGGCCCTAAATGGTTTAGCTCCTGCGTACCTAACTAGCCTTCTACCACGCTACAACCCATCACGCACCCTAAGGTCACAAAACGCTGGACTTTTGGTAGTTCCTAGGATAGCAAAGTCCACTAAAGGAGGTAGAGCTTTTTCACATTTGGCTCCCAAACTCTGGAATAGCCTTCCTGATAATGTTCGGGGTTCAGACACACTCTCTCTGTTTAAATCTAGATTAAAAACGCATCTCTTTCGCCAAGCATTCGAATAATGTATCTCTTAAATTGTGAGTGTAGTTGCATCTGCATTTTTATTCTTTAGCTTGGGTTAAACTAATTTTACTTTGTTGGATCAGCAGCTATGCTAATGATGTCTCTATTTTGTTTCTATGTTTTGCCACGGGATTTACATCCCGTGGTAACTAGGATTTACACAAGCTCCAGTCTGGATCCAGAACACCTGAGAAGAGATGATGCTGACCCTCAGAGGACCCCAGATGATGCTAACCTTGAATCAACAAACAGAACTAACAATTATTGCTACATGTGTGACTGCATCCTATAATTACTATTAATGAATAATATTGATAGTTCATCATCTAGCTGACTACGTCTTGTATTATTATTATTATTATTTTTATTTTTCTAAAATCCTGTCAAACGTGCACAAACTACTAGCTACTACTAAATATTGTAGAAACATAATTTTCTGTAAAGTTGCTTTGTAACGATTTGTATTGTAAAAAGCGCTATACAAATAAACTTGAATTGAATTAAATAAACTTGAATTATCTTCCTGATGTATCCAAATTCCTTAGCATATCCAAAACCTCAGAACAACTTGATGATGTAACAGAAACTATGGACTCTCTCTTTTCTAGCACTTTAAATAAAGTTGCTCCTTTACGCTTAAGGAAGGTTAAGGAAAACAGTTTGACACCATGGTATAATGAGCATACTCGCACCCTAAAGAGAGCAGCCCGAAAAATGGAGCGCAGCTGGAGGAAAACAAAACTAGAGGTATTTCGTATTGCTTGGCGGGAAAGTAACATATCCTACAGAAAAGCATTCAAAACTGCTAGATCCGATTACTTTTCTTCTCTTTTAGAAGAAAACAAACATAACCCCAGGTATTTATTCAATACAGTGGCTAAATTAACGAAAAATAAAGCCTCAACAAGTGTTGACATTTCCCAACACCACAGCAGTAATGACTTTATGAACTACTTTACTTCTAAAATCGATACTATTAGAGATAAAATTGCAACCATTCAGCCGTCAGCTACAGTATCACATCAGACAGTGCACTATAGACCCCCTGAGGAACAGTTCCACTCATTCTCTACCATAGGAGAGGAAGAATTGTATAAGCTTGTTAAATCATCTAAACCAACAACATGTATGTTAGACTCTATACCATCTAAGCTCCTGAAAGAGGTGCTTCCAGAAGTCATAGATCCTCTTCTGACTATTATTAATTCCTCATTGTCATTAGGATATGTCCCCAAAACCTTCAAACTGGCTGTTATTAAGCCTCTCATCAAAAAACCACAACTTGACCCCAAAGAACTAGTTAATTATAGACCAATCTCGAATCTCCCTTTTCTGTCCAAGATACTAGAAAAGGTGGTATCCACACAATTATATTCCTTCTTAGAGAAAAATGGTATATGTGAGGATTTCCAGTCAGGATTTAGACCGTATCATAGTACTGAGACTGCTCTTCTTAGAGTTACAAATGATCTGCTCTTATCATCTGATCGTGGGTGTATCTCTCTATTAGTTTTATTGGATCTTAATGCTGCGTTTGACACAATTGACCACAACATTCTTTTGCATAGACTTGAATACTTTGTTGGCATCAGTGGAAGTGCATTAGCATGGTTTAAATCGTACTTATATGACTGCCATCAGTTCGTAGCAGTGAATGAAGATGTACCCTATCGATCACAAGTGCAGTATGGAGTACCTCAAGGCTCAGTGCTAGGGCCGCTACTCTTCACGCTTTATATGTTACCCTTGGGAGATATCATCAGGAAACATGGTGTTAGCTTTCACTGTTATGCTGATGATACTCAGCTCTATATTTCTTCGCAGCCCGGTGAAACACACCAATTTGAAAAACTAATGGATTGCATAGTCGATATAAAAAACTGGATGACGAGTAATTTCTTACTGCTAAATTCTGAAAAAACAGAGGTGTTAATTATAGGACCTAAAAACTCTGCTTGTAATAACCTAGAACACTGTCTAAGACTTGATGGTTGCTCTGTCAATTCTTCGTCATCAGTTAGGAACCTAGGTGTGCTACTTGATCGCAATCTTTCCTTAGAAAGCCACGTTTCTTGCATTTGTAAAACTGCATTTTTCCATTTCAAAAATATATCTAAATTACGGCCTATGCTCTCAATGTCAAATGCAGAAATGTTAATCCATGCATTTATGACCTCAAGGTTAGATTATTGTAATGCTTTATTGGGTGGTTGTTCTGCACGCTTAGTAAACAAGCTACAGCTAGTCCAAAATGCAGCAGCAAGAGTTCTTACTAGAACCAGGAAGTATGACCATATTAGCCCGGTCCTGTCAACACTGCACTGGCTCCCTATCAAGCATCGCATAGATTTTAAAATATTGCTTATTACTTATAAAGCCCTGAATGGTTTAGCACCTCAGTATTTGAATGAGCTCCTTTTACATTATAATCCTCTACGTCCGCTACATTCTCAAAACTCAGGCAATTTGATAATACCTAGAATATCAAAATCAACTGCAGGCGGCAGATCCTTTTCCTATTTGGCGCCCAAACTCTGGAATAACCTACCTAACATTGTTCGGGAGGCAGACACACTCTTGCAGTTTAAATCTAGATTAAAGACCCATCTCTTTAACCTGGCATACACATAACATACTAATATGCTTTTATTATCCAAATCCGTTAAAGGATTTTTAGGCTGCATTAATTAGGTAAACCGGAACCGGAAACACTTCCCATAACAACCTATGTACTTGCTACATCATTAGAAGAATGGCATCTACGCTAATATTTGTCTGTTTCTCTCTTGTTCCGAGGTAACCGTGGCCACCAGATCCAGTCTGTGTCCAGATCAGAGGGTCACTGCAGTCACCCGGATCCAGTACGTATCCAGACCAGATGCTGGATCAGCACCTAGAAAGGACCTCTACATCCCTGAAAGACAGCGGAGACCAGGACAACTAGAGCCCCAGATACAGATCCCCTGTAAAGACCTTGTCTCAGAGGAGCACCAGGACAAGACCACAGGAAACAGATGATTCTTCTGCACAATCTGACTTTGCTGCAGCCTGGAATTAAACTACTGATTTCGTCTGGTCAGAGGAGAACTGGCCCCCCAACTGAGCCTGGTTTCTCCCAAGGTTTTTTTCTCCATTCTGTCACCGATGGAGTTTCGGTTCCTTGCCGCTGTCGCCTCTGGCTTGCTTAGTTGGGGACACTTCATCTACAGCGATATCGTTGACTTGATTGCAAATAAATGCACAGACACTATTTAACTGAACAGAGATGACATAACTGAATCCAATGATGAACTGCCTTTAACTATCATTTTTGCATTATTGACACTGTTTTCCTAATGAATGTTGTTCAGTTGCTTTGACGCAATGTATTTTGTTTAAAGCGCTAAATAAATAAAGGTGACATTGACATTGACATTGACATTGACGTAACGTGAATATAGAGACACCAGCCACCATAGTCAAATGTTTACTGGGAGCCAGAGCGCCTGACATCTTGGCAAATTTAAAAGTGCTGGCTAATGCTAAACGTAAATACAGTAAGATTGTTATTCATGCCGGCGCTAATGCTAAACTTCGACTTCGCCAGTCGGAGATCACTAAAAATAACATTAAAGAGGTGTGTGGACTTGCAAGAGGCATTGAGGTTCAACAAATAAAAAACAGATGCAATATGGATAAACAAATGATAAAGCTTGGCTTATTGAATATCAGATCCCTTTCTACGAAAACACTTTTTGTAAATAATATGATCACTGATCATAATATAGATGTGCTCTGTTTGCCAGAAACCTGGCTAAAACCTGATGATTACATTATTTTAAATGAGTCCACCCCCCAAGATTACTGTTATAAACATGAGCCACGTCTAAAAGGCAAAGGGGGAGGTGTTGCTTAAATTTATAACAACGTTTTCAGGATTTCTCAGAGGGCAGGCTTCAAGTATAACTCGTTTGAAGTAATGGTGCTTCATATAACATTATCCAGAGAAACAAATGTTAATGATAAATCCCCTGTTATGTTTGTACTGGCTACTGTATACAGGCCACCAGGCCACCATACAGATCTTTATTAAAGAGTTTGGTGATTTTACATCTGAGTTCTGGCTGCAGATAAAGTTTTAATAGTTGGTGATTTTAAAATCAATGTTGATAATGAAAAAGATGCATTGGGGTAAGCATTTATAGACATTCTGAACTCTATTGGGGTTAGACAACACGTTTCAGGACCTACTCATTGTCGAAATCATACTCTAGATTTAATACTGTCACATGGAATTGATGTTGATAGTGTTGAAATTATGCAGCCAAGTGATGATATAAGTTTTGTGCAAACTTCATATAGTCAAAATTGTAAATTTTACTTCTTGTTACAAGTATGGAAGAATCATCACGTCTACCACAAAAGACTGCTTTTTAAGTTATCTTCCTGATGTATCCAAATTCCTTAGCATATCCAAAACCTCAGAACAACCTGATGATGTAACAGAAACAACGGACTCTCTCTTTTCTAGCACTTTAAATACAGTTGCTCCTTTACACTTAAGGAAGGTTAAGGAAAACAGTTTGACACCATGGTATAATGAGCATACTCGCACCCTAAAGAGAGCAGCCCGAAAAATGGAGCGCAGCTGGAGGAAAACAAAACTAGAGGTATTTCGTATTGCTTGGCGGGAAAGTAACATATCCTACAGAAAAGCATTCAAAACTGCTAGATCCGATTACTTTTCTTCTCTTTTAGAAGAAAACAAACATAACCCCAGGTATTTATTCAATACAGTGGCTAAATTAACGAAAAATAAAGCCTCAACAAGTGTTGACATTTCCCAACACCATAGCAGTAATGACTTTATGAACTACTTTACTTCTAAAATCGATACTATTAGAGATAAAATTGCAACCATTCAGCCGTCAGCTACAGTATCACATCAGACAGTGCACTATAGACCCCCTGAGGAACAGTTCCACTCATTCTCTACCATAGGAGAGGAAGAATTGTATAAGCTTGTTAAATCATCTAAACCAACAACATGTATGTTAGACTCTATACCATCTAAGCTCCTGAAAGAGGTGCTTCCAGAAGTCATAGATCCTCTTCTGACTATTATTAATTCCTCATTGTCATTAGGATATGTCCCCAAAACCTTCAAACTGGCTGTTATTAAGCCTCTCATCAAAAAACCACAACTTGACCCCAAAGAACTAGTTAATTATAGACCAATCTCGAATCTCCCTTTTCTGTCCAAGATACTAGAAAAGGTGGTATCCACACAATTATATTCCTTCTTAGAGAAAAATGGTATATGTGAGGATTTCCAGTCAGGATTTAGACCGTATCATAGTACTGAGACTGCTCTTCTTAGAGTTACAAATGATCTGCTCTTATCATCTGATCGTGGGTGTATCTCTCTATTAGTTTTATTGGATCTTAATGCTGCGTTTGACACAATTGACCACAACATTCTTTTGCATAGACTTGAATACTTTGTTGGCATCAGTGGAAGTGCATTAGCATGGTTTAAATCGTACTTATATGACTGCCATCAGTTCGTAGCAGTGAATGAAGATGTATCCTATCGATCACAAGTGCAGTATGGAGTACCTCAAGGCTCAGTGCTAGGGCCGCTACTCTTCACGCTTTATATGTTACCCTTGGGAGATATCATCAGGAAACATGGTGTTAGCTTTCACTGTTATGCTGATGATACTCAGCTCTATATTTCTTCGCAGCCCGGTGAAACACACCAATTTGAAAAACTAATGGATTGCATAGTCGATATAAAAAACTGGATGACGAGTAATTTCTTACTGCTAAATTCTGAAAAAACAGAGGTGTTAATTATAGGACCTAAAAACTCTGCTTGTAATAACCTAGAACACTGTCTAAGACTTGATGGTTGCTCTGTCAATTCTTCGTCATCAGTTAGGAACCTAGGTGTGCTACTTGATCGCAATCTTTCCTTAGAAAGCCACGTTTCTTGCATTTGTAAAACTGCATTTTTCCATTTCAAAAATATATCTAAATTACGGCCTATGCTCTCAATGTCAAATGCAGAAATGTTAATCCATGCATTTATGACCTCAAGGTTAGATTATTGTAATGCTTTATTGGGTGGTTGTTCTGCACGCTTAGTAAACAAGCTACAGCTAGTCCAAAATGCAGCAGCAAGAGTTCTTACTAGAACCAGGAAGTATGACCATATTAGCCCGGTCCTGTCAACACTGCACTGGCTCCCTATCAAGCATCGCATAGATTTTAAAATATTGCTTATTACTTATAAAGCCCTGAATGGTTTAGCACCTCAGTATTTGAATGAGCTCCTTTTACATTATAATCCTCTACGTCCGCTACATTCTCAAAACTCAGGCAATTTGATAATACCTAGAATATCAAAATCAACTGCAGGCGGCAGATCCTTTTCCTATTTGGCGCCCAAACTCTGGAATAACCTACCTAACATTGTTCGGGAGGCAGACACACTCTTGCAGTTTAAATCTAGATTAAAGACCCATCTCTTTAACCTGGCATACACATAACATACTAATATGCTTTTATTATCCAAATCCGTTAAAGGATTTTTAGGCTGCATTAATTAGGTAAACCGGAACCGGAAACACTTCCCATAACAACCTATGTACTTGCTACATCATTAGAAGAATGGCATCTACGCTAATATTTGTCTGTTTCTCTCTTGTTCCGAGGTAACCGTGGCCACCAGATCCAGTCTGTGTCCAGATCAGAGGGTCACTGCAGTCACCCGGATCCAGTACGTATCCAGACCAGATGCTGGATCAGCACCTAGAAAGGACCTCTACATCCCTGAAAGACAGC
The DNA here is from genome assembly GCF_963082965.1 of Carassius carassius. Classification (NCBI taxonomy): domain Eukaryota; kingdom Metazoa; phylum Chordata; class Actinopteri; order Cypriniformes; family Cyprinidae; genus Carassius; species Carassius carassius. The sequence goes on from NC_081772.1 coordinate 33,674,796, forward strand.
GGAGACCAGGACAACTAGAGCCCCAGATACAGATCCCCTGTAAAGACCTTGTCTCAGAGGAGCACCAGGACAAGACCACAGGAAACAGATGATTCTTCTGCACAATCTGACTTTGCTGCAGCCTGGAATTAAACTACTGATTTCGTCTGGTCAGAGGAGAACTGGCCCCCCAACTGAGCCTGGTTTCTCCCAAGGTTTTTTTCTCCATTCTGTCACCGATGGAGTTTCGGTTCCTTGCCGCTGTCGCCTCTGGCTTGCTTAGTTGGGGACACTTCATCTACAGCGATATCGTTGACTTGATTGCAAATAAATGCACAGACACTATTTAACTGAACAGAGATGACATAACTGAATCCAATGATGAACTGCCTTTAACTATCATTTTTGCATTATTGACACTGTTTTCCTAATGAATGTTGTTCAGTTGCTTTGACGCAATGTATTTTGTTTAAAGCGCTAAATAAATAAAGGTGACATTGACATTGACATTGACATTGACGTAACGTGAATATAGAGACACCAGCCACCATAGTCAAATGTTTACTGGGAGCCAGAGCGCCTGACATCTTGGCAAATTTAAAAGTGCTGGCTAATGCTAAACGTAAATACAGTAAGATTGTTATTCATGCCGGCGCTAATGCTAAACTTCGACTTCGCCAGTCGGAGATCACTAAAAATAACATTAAAGAGGTGTGTGGACTTGCAAGAGGCATTGAGGTTCAACAAATAAAAAACAGATGCAATATGGATAAACAAATGATAAAGCTTGGCTTATTGAATATCAGATCCCTTTCTACGAAAACACTTTTTGTAAATAATATGATCACTGATCATAATATAGATGTGCTCTGTTTGCCAGAAACCTGGCTAAAACCTGATGATTACATTATTTTAAATGAGTCCACCCCCCAAGATTACTGTTATAAACATGAGCCACGTCTAAAAGGCAAAGGGGGAGGTGTTGCTTAAATTTATAACAACGTTTTCAGGATTTCTCAGAGGGCAGGCTTCAAGTATAACTCGTTTGAAGTAATGGTGCTTCATATAACATTATCCAGAGAAACAAATGTTAATGATAAATCCCCTGTTATGTTTGTACTGGCTACTGTATACAGGCCACCAGGCCACCATACAGATCTTTATTAAAGAGTTTGGTGATTTTACATCGGAGTTCTGGCTGCAGATAAAGTTTTAATAGTTGGTGATTTTAAAATCCATGTTGATAATGAAAAAGATGCATTGGGGTAAGCATTTATAGACATTCTGAACTCTATTGGGGTTAGACAACACGTTTCAGGACCTACTCATTGTCGAAATCATACTCTAGATTTAATACTGTCACATGGAATTGATGTTGATAGTGTTGAAATTATGCAGCCAAGTGATGATATAAGTTTTGTGCAAACTTCATATAGTCAAAATTGTAAATTTTACTTCTTGTTACAAGTATGGAAGAATCATCACGTCTACCACAAAAGACTGCTTTTTAAGTTATCTTCCTGATGTATCCAAATTCCTTAGCATATCCAAAACCTCAGAACAACCTGATGATGTAACAGAAACAACGGACTCTCTCTTTTCTAGCACTTTAAATACAGTTGCTCCTTTACACTTAAGGAAGGTTAAGGAAAACAGTTTGACGCCATGGTATAATGAGCATATTCGCACCCTAAAGAGAGCAACCCGAAAAATGGAGCGCAGCTGGAGGAAAACAAAACTAGAGGTATTTTGTATTGCTTGGCGGGAAAGTAGCCTATCCTACAGAAAAGCAATAAAAACTGCTAGATCCGATTACTTTTCTTCTCTTTTAGAAGAAAACAAACATAACCCCAGGTATTTATTCAATACAGTGGCTAAATTAACGAAAATAAAGCCTCAACAAGTGTTGACATTTCCCAACACCACAGCAGTAATGACTTCATGAACTATTTTACTTCTAAAATCTAAACTATTAGAGATAAAATTGCAACCATTCAGCCGTCAGCTACAGTATCGCATCAGACAGTACACTATAGACCCCCTGAGGAGCAGTTCCACTCATTCTCTACTATAGGAGAGGAAGAATTGCCATCTATACCATCTAAGCTCCTAAAAGAGGTGCTTCCAGAAGTCATAGATCCTCTTCTGACTATTATTAATTCCTCAATGTCATTAGGATATGTCCCCAAAACCTTCAAACTGGCTGTTATTAAGCCTCTCATTAAAAAACCACAACTTGACCCCAAAGAACTAGTTAATTATAGACCAATCTCGAATCTCCCTTTTCTGCCCAAAATACTAGAAAAGGTGGTATCCTCACAATTATATTCCCTCTTAGAGAAAAATGGTATATGTGAGGATTTCCAGTCAGTATTTAGACTGTATCATAGTACTGAGACTGCTCTCCTTAGAGTTACAAATTATCTGCTCTTATCATCTGATCGTGGGTGTATCTCTCTATTAGTTTTATTGGATCTTAGTGCTGCATTTTTTTGCACTTTTGCATAGACTTGAACACTTTGTTGGCATTAATGGAAGTGCATTAGCATGGTTTAAATTGTACTTATATGACCGTCATCAGTTCGTAGCAGTGAATGGAGATGTATCATATCGCTCACAAGTGCAGTATGGAGTACCTCAAGGCTCAGTACTAGGGCCACTACTCTTCACGCTTTATATGTTACCCTTGGGAGATATCATCAGGAAACATGGTGTTAGCTTTCACTGTTATGCTGATGATACTCAGCTCTATATTTCTTCGCGGCCTGGTGAAACACATCAATTTGAAAAACTAATGGAATGCATAGTCGATATAAAAAACTGGATGACGAGTAATTTCTTACTGCTTAATTCTGAAAAAACAGAGGTGTTAATTATAGGACCTAAAAACTCTGCTTGTAATAACCTAGAACACTGTCTAAGACTTGATGGTTGCTGTGTCAATTCTTCGTCATCAGTTAGGAACCTAGGTGTGCTATTTGATTGCAATCTTTCCTTAGAAAGCCACGTTTCTAGCATTTGTAAAACTGCATTTTTCCATCTAAAAAATATATCTAAATTACGGCCTATGCTCTCAATGTCAAATGCAGAAATGTTAATCCATGCATTTATGACCTCAATGTTAGATTATTGTAATGCTTTATTGGGTGGTTGTTCTGCACGCTTAGTAAACAAACTACAGCTAGTCCAAAATGCAGCAGCAAGAGTTCTTACTAAAACCAGGAAGTATGACCATATTAGCCCGGTCCTGTCAACACTGCACTGGCTCCCTATCAAACATCGTATAGATTTTAAAATATTGCTTATTACTTATAAAGCCCTGAATGGTTTAGCACCTCAGTATTTGGATGAGCTCCTTTTACATTATAATCCTCTACGTCCGCTACGTTCTCAAAACTCAGGCAATTTGATAATACCTAAAATATCAAAATCAACTGCGGGCGGCAGATCCTTTTCCTATTTGGCACCTAAACTTTGGAATAACCTACCTAACATTGTTCGGGAGGCAGACACACTCTTGCAGTTTAAATCTAGATTAAAGACCCATCTCTTTAACCTTGCTGAATTCAGTGATGTCATCTCTGTTCAGTTAAATAGTGTCTGTGCATTTATTTGCAATCAAGTCAACAAAATCATTGTAGATGAAGTGACCCCAACTAAGCAAGCCAGAGGCGACAGTGGCAAGGAACCGAAACTCCATCGGTGACAGAATGGAGAAAAAAACCTTGGGAGAAACCAGGCTCAGTTGGGGGGCCAGTTCTCCTCTGACCAGATGAAACCAGTAGTTCAATTCCAGGCTGCAGCAAAGTCAGATTGTGTAGAAGAATCATCTGTTTCCTGTGGTCTTGTCCTGGTGGTCCTCTGAGACAAGGTCTTTACAGGGGATCTGTATCTGGGGCTCTAGTTGTCCTGGTCTCCGCTGTCTTTCAGGGCAGTAGAGGTCCTTTCTAGGTGCTGATCCACCATCTGGTCTGGATACATACTGGATACGGGTGACTGCAGTGACCCTCTGATCTGGATACAGACTGGATCTGGTGGCTACGGTGACCTCAGAATAAGAGAGAAACAGACAAATATTAGCGTAGATGACATTCTTCTAATGATGTAGCAAGTACATAGGGTGTTATGGGAAGTGTTCCCAGTTTCGCTTTACCTAATTAATGCAGCCTAAAAATCCTTTAACGGATTTGGATATTAAAAGCATATTAGTATGTTATGTGTAAGCCAGGTTAAAGAGCTGGGTCTTTAATCTAGATTTAAACTGCAAGAGTGTGTCTGCCTCCCGAACAATGTTAGGTAGGTTATTCCAGAGTTTAGGCACCAAATAGGAAAAGGATCTGCCGCCCGCAGTTGATTTTGATATTCTAGGTATCATCAAATTGCTTGAGTTTTGAGAACGTAGCGGACGTAGAGGATTATAATGTAAAAGGAGCTCATCCAAATACTGAGGTGCTAAACCATTCAGGGCTTTATAAGTAATAAGCAATATTTTAAAATCTATACGATGTTTGATAGGGAGCCAGTGCAGTGTTGACAGGACCGGGCTAATATGGTCATACTTCCTGGTTCTAGTAAGTTTGTTTACTAAGCGTGCAGAGCAACCACCCAATAAAGCATTACAATAATCTAACCTTGAGGTCATAAATGCATGGATTAACATTTCTGCATTTGACATTGAGAGCATAGGCCGTAATTTAGATATATTTTTGAGATGGAAAAATGCAGTTTTACAAATGCTAGAAACGTGGCTTTCTAAGGAAAGATTGCGATCGAATAGCACACCTAGGTTCCTAACTGATGACGAAGAATTGAAGTCTTAAACAGTGTTCTAGGTTATTACAAGCAGAGTTTTTAGGTCCTATAATTAACACCTCTGTTTTTTCAGAATTTAGCAGTAAGAAATTACTCGTCATCCAGTTTTTTATATCGACTATGCATTCCATTAGATTTTCAAATTGGTGTGTTTCACCGGGCTGCGAAGAAATATAGAGCTGAGTATCATCAGCATAACAGTGAAAGTCAATAACATGTTTCCTGATGATATCTCCCAAGGGTAACATATAAAGTGTGAAGAGTAGCGGCCCTAGTACTGAACCTTGAGGTACTCCATACTGCACTTGTGGATCGATATGATACATCTCCATTCACTGCTACGAACTGATGGCGGTCATATAAGTGCGATTTAAACCATGCTAATGCACTTCCATTAATGCCAACAAAGTGTTCAAGTCTATGCAAAAGAATGTTGTGGTCAACTGTGTCAAACGCAGCACTAAGATCCAATAAAAGTAATAGAAAGATACACCCACGATCAGATGATAAGAGCAGATCATTTGTAACTCTAAGGAGAGCAGTCTCAGTACTATGATACGGTCTAAATCCTGACTGGAAATCCTCACATATACCATTTTTCTCTAAGAAGGAATATAATTGTAAGTATGCCACCTTTTCTGGTATCTTGGACAGAAAAGGGAGATTCGAGATTGATCTATAATTAACTAGTTCTTTGGGGTCAAGTTGTGGATTTTTGATGAGAGGCTTAATAACAGCCAGTTTGAAGGTTTTGGGGACATATCCTAATGACAATGAGGAATAAATAATAGTCAAAAGAGGATCTATGACTTCTGGAAGCACCTCTTTAAGGAGCTTAGATGGTATAGGGTCTAACATACATGTTGTTGGTTTAGATGATTTAACAAGTTTATACAATTCTTCCTCTCCTCAAGTTCAAGTCTGCTTTTTTGTCAATTTCCACATGTACAGTACATACATACAGAGAATCGAAATTGCGTTACTCTCAGACCCCGGTGCATACAGATAAAATTAACATGAAAGCCTAAACATCTAGATCAAATATAAAATGTAGATACAACTATACAATAAGGGGATGTAAAAAAAAAAATAATAATAATAAAATAAAAAATAAAGGGCATATAATAAAATTAAAAATAAAGTTAAATAAAGCAGCGCAAGGCAAATGACAGATATAGTGCAAATCAATGAAGTGAACAGCAGTGCAGATAAAAGATTTTTAGTGCAAAAAAATCCCTTATTAAAAATACCTTATTAAGTCTGATTAAAGTGACAAGTTACAAAGGGCTCAAGAGCAGTTATTTTATTTAACTGACTGATCAGGTAGTGGAATGACGTCAGTTCCATGCTGAATGAGGTAGTGAGTAGACCAATGCTGCACAAAGTGACTAGTGCATGCCATCATATAATTAGTGTGTGTGTGTGTGGGGGGGGGGGGGTTCATAGTTCAGTGGTGCCTGGGGCAGAAGAGGGGAGGAGGGGCAAGTTCGGGAGGGAGTTCAGCTTCCTGACAGCCTGATGGATGAAGCTGTCCTTCAGTCTGCTGGTCCTGGCCTGGAGACCCCGCAGTCTCCTCCCTGATGGCAGCAGACTGAAGAAGCTGTGTGATGGGTGAGTGGGATCACCTGTGATGCAGAGGGCTTTGCGGGTGAGACGGGTTCCATAAATGTCCTGGAGGGAGGGGAGAGAGACACCAATGATCTTCTCAGCTGCTCTCACTATGCGTTGCAGAGTCTTTCGGCAGGACGCGTTGCAGGCGCCATACCATACAGTGATGCAGCTCGTCAGGATGCTCTCGATGGTGCCTCTGTAGAATGTGTACATGATGGGGGCCGGGGCTCTGGCTCTCCTCAGTTTGCGGAGGAAGTAGAGATGCTGTTGTGATTTCTTGGCCAGTGCTGCAGTGTTTTCAGTCAAGGAGAGGTCCTCTGTGATGTGCACACCCAGGAACTTGGTGCTGCTCACTCTCTCCACAGTCACACCGTTGATGGTCAGAGGAACGTGCTGAGTGTGTGCTCTCCTGAAGTCTACAACAATCTCCTTTGTCTTCTCCACGTTCAGAGAGAGATTGTTGTCACTGCACCACTTGGCCAGGCAGTTCACCTCACTCCTGTAGTTTGTCTCATCTTTGTTGCTAATAAGACCCACCACAGTCGTGTCATCTGCAAACTTAATAAAGAGGTTGGAGTTGTGTGAAGGTGTGCAGTCATGGGTCAGCAGAGTGAAGAGGAGGGGGCTCAGCACACATCCTTGGGGGGCCCCAGTGTTCAGTGTGATGGTGCAGGATGTGATAGTGCAGGATGTGTTGCTGCCGACCCGTACTGCCTGAGGTCTTCCAGTCAGAAAGTCCAACAGCCAGTTGCACAGCGAAGTGTTGAGCCCCAGCTGAATCAGTTTGTAAATGAGCTGTTGAGGGATGATTATGTTGAATGCTGAACTGAAGTCTATGAACAGCATTCTGACATATGAGTCCTTTTTGTCCAGATGTGTGAGTGCTGAGTGGAGGGTAGTGGCGATGGCATCATCGGTCGACCGGTTGGACCGATATGCAAACTGGAAGGGGTCCAGGGAGGGGGTGAGGGCAGACTTGATGTGGTGCATGACTAGCCGTTCAAAGCACTTCATGAGGATGGGGGTAAGTGCAACAGGACAGTATTCATTGAAGCAGGATGGAGATGGCTTCTTCGGAACTGGAATGATGGTTGTAGTTTTGAAGCATGTGGGAACAACAGCCTGACTCAGTGAGATGTTGAAAATGTCTGTGAAGACATCAGTGAGTTCTGCTGCACAGTCTTTCAGTACACGCCCAGGGATGTTGTCAGGACCCGGAGCTTTGCGTGCATTGATCCTGCTGAAGGATCTCCTCACGCTGTCTGAGGTCAGCGTCATCACCTGGTCGTCGGGAGGAGGTGGAGTCTTTTGTGCAGTGGTGCTGTTTTGTTGCTCAAAGCGAGCAAAGAAGGTGTTCAGCTCGTTCAGTAGAGAGATGTTGCTGTCACAGGTCTGTGGTGGGGGCTTGTAGTCCGTAATGGTCTGTATCCCCTGCCACAGGTTCATAGTGTCTCTGCTGTCGCTGAATTGATGAGCTATCCTCCTGGAGTGCTGTCTCTTGGCCTCTCTGATGCCACGGGACAGGTTGGCCCTAGCTGTTCTCAGGCCCACCTCATCTCCAGCTCTGAAGGCAGCGTTCCGTGTCTTCAGGATTCTGTAGACCTCCCCTGTCATCCATGGCTTCTGGTTGGCCCGGACAGTGATGGTTTTTGTGACCGTTACATCATCAATACACTTGTTGATGTAGGCAGTGACAGTCTCTGAGTTCTCCTGGAGGTCAGTGGTGTTATTGCATATGGCAGCCTGCTTCAAAATGTCCCTGTCAGTTGTGTTGAAGCAGTCTTGAAGAACCTCTGATGATCCTTCTGGCCACACTTTAATCTGTTTGTAAACTGGTTTGGCGACTTTAATGAGTGGTCTGTATGCAGGCATTAGCATGACAGTGATGTGGTCTGAGGCTCCGAGGTGGGGGAGGGGGAGGGCTTTGTAAGCTCCTCTCTGTGTGGTGTAAACAAAGTCCAAAATGTTATTACCTCGTGTTGGAAAGTTAATGTGTTGGTGTATTTTTGGAAACACACTCTTTAGGTCAGCATGGTTGAAATCCCCAGCTATGATGAGAAAAGCATCGGGGTGTTCACTGCTGCTCACTGATGTGCTGGTACAGTTCATTTAGTGCATCGTTCCTGTTGCTGATGATGTTGAACGGGGGAATATACACCGAAATGAGCAATATAGCAGTATATTCCCTCGGCAGATAGAACGGCCGGCACTTAATAATCATAAACTCCACCAGGGGTGAGCAGTGTTTGCTGATCACAACAGTATCGCGGCACCACGCGTCATTGATGTAAACACAAAGCCCGCCACGGGTTTTTCCTCCCGCGACGAGAGCTCTGTCCGCTTGATAGCACGTCAGCTGGTCGAGCTGAATAGCGCAGTCTGGAACGCTGTTGCTGAGCCATGTTTCCGTGAACACAAAAACACAACAATCTCTTACAGTCCTCTGAGTTGAGCGTAGTAATCAAATGTAGTCCAGTTTATTGTCCAACGAGCGTAAGTTAGCGAGTACGATGGTGGGGATAGATGATTTGTGTGGGTTAGCCGTTAGTCTAGCCCGGATAACTCTGCGTTTACCCCTCTTCTGCTTCCTCTCACACCGCTTGTGGCGCCTCAGCTGTGGGCGAGATGCAGTAGTGGGGGTCGGTGATGGTGAAGGCCTCCTTAGCAGACCAAGATCCCGCAGCTGTTCTGCTTGCGTGGAGTTTAACTGTAAAAATGCGGTTCTGCCGACATTGAGCAGAAACTCGCGACTGTATTTGCACTTACAGAAAGGTAGACGCGACGACGATGTACAAAAACACTGCGACTCACAAGACAAAAAACACGAAAACACCGTTCTGTCGGGACAGAGAGAAGCCACTGCATGAGGACGCGCCGCCATCTTGGTTCTTCCCAAACTTGGTTCTTCCCCTCCTATAGTAGAGAATGAGTGGAACTGTTCCTCAGGGGGTCTATAGTGCACTGTCTGATGCAATACTGTAGCTGACGGCTGAATGGTTGCAATTTTATCTCTAATAGTATCGATTTTAGAAGTAAAGTAGTTCATAAAGTCATTACTGCTGTGGTGTTGGGAAATGTCATCACTTGTTGAGGCTTTATTTTTCGTTAATTTAGCCACTGTATTGAATAAATACCTGGGGTTATGTTTGTTTTCTTCTATAAGAGAAGAAAAGTAATCGGATCTAGCAGTTTTTAATGCTTTTCTGTAGGATAGGTTACTTTCCCGCCAAGCAATACGAAATACCTCTAGTTTTGTTTTCCTCCAGCTGCGCTCCATTTTTCGGGCTGCTCTCTTTAGGGTGCGAGTATGCTCATTATACCATGGTGTCAGACTGGTTTCCTTAACCTTCCTTAAGCGTAAAGGAGCAACTGTATTTAAAGTGCTAGAAAAGAGAGAGTCCATAGTTTCTGTTACATCATCAAGTTGTTCTGAGGTTTTGGATATACTAAGGAATCTGAATACATCAGGAAGATAACTTAAAAAGAGGGTCAATGCAGTCACCCGGATCCAGTATGTGTCCAGACCAGATGGTGGATCAGCACCTAGAAAGGACCTCTACTGCCCTGAAAGACAGCGGAGACCAGGACAACTAGAGCCCCAGATACAGATCCCCTGTAAAGACCTTGTCTCAGAGGACGACCAGGACAAGACCACAGGAAACAGATGATTCTTCTGCACAATCTGACTTTGACCAGACAAAACCAGTAGTTCAATTCCAGGCTGCAGCAGAGGAGAACTGGCCCCCCAACTGAGCCTGGTTTCTCCCAAGGTTTTTTTCTCCATTCTGTCACCGATAGAGTTTCGGTTCCTTGCCGCTGTCGCCTCTGGCTTGCTTAGTTGGGGTCACTTCATCTACAGCAATATCGTTGACTTGATTGCAAATAAATGCACAGACAATATTTAACATCACTGAATTCAATGAGGAACTACCTTTAACTATAATTTAGCATTATTGACACACTGTTTTCCTAATGAATGTTGTTCAGTTGCTTTGATTCAATGTATTTTGTTTAAAGCGCTATATAAATAAAGGTGACTTGACTTGACTTGACTTGAATAGAATTTGTTTAATAATAATAAATGTTGTTTGTAATGTGCCTTTCTTACACTCTTGGTACTACATTAGTAAAAAACAACAATAAAAAAACAACCCTACTCCATAATAACAATCACAATGACAACACAATAACAACAATGGCAATAATAACTGTAAGATTATAATGTAACAGCTTCACAAAAGAGATGTGTTTTGAGAATTTTTTTTAAAACAATCAAAAGATGGAGCATTCCTAAAAGCAACACAAGAGAATGACCTCTGACCCATAGTTCTGAGTTTACAACGAGGCTGGTACAGAGAAAGAGAACCAGCAGAGTGGAGAGACCGAGGTGGTGTGGTCAAATTAAAAATATACTCTGGGGCCAGCCCTCATGCTGGTTTATAGGTTAAGATAAGAACTTTAAAATCAATACCTGATTGAACTGGAAGCCAGTGCAGTTGAGAAAGCACAGGAGTGATATGATTGCAGGATGGTAAAACACCAGCAGCTGAATTTTGCACGTAATGGAGCCTCTTAATCATATTTGAAGGTAACCCTGCAAAATGAGAATTACAATAATCAAGCCTTGATGTTATAAAGGCCTGAATAAGCCTGCATCAGGCATACAGAGAAACGGTCTTATACGTGCAATATTCTGCAGATGATAAAAGGCTACTTTAGTAACATTCTTAAAAAGTCAGCTGTGCATCAAAAATCATACCCAAATTCTGCACCTGTACAGAAGGGAGAATCTTCCACTCATCCACTGTAAGTTTAAAATTATTACATCTATTTACAGCAGTTGATGTGCTAATCAGAAGAACTTCAGTTGTTGAACAGTTTAACTGTAGGAAGTACTGTTTCATCGGCAGCCATATCACCCTGGAGCCCAAGACCGGTTTCCCACTGAAGCTAAGCAGGGTTGAGCCTTGTCAGTACCTGGATGGGAGACCTCCTGAGAACACTAGGTTGCTGCTGGAAGAGGTGCTAGTGAGGCCAGCAGGGGGTGCTCACCCTGTGGTCTGTGTGCGTCCTAGTGCCCCAGTGTAGTGAAGGGGACACTATACTGTCAACAAGCACCGTCCTTTGGATGAGACGTTAAGCCGAGGTCCTGACGCTCTGTGGTCAGTAAAAATCCCAGGATCTCTTTCGAAAAGAGTAGAGGTGTGACCTCGGCATCCTGGCTAAATTCGCCCATTGGCCTCGGACCATCATGGCCTCCTAACAATCCCCATATCCACTGATTGGCTTCATCACTCTGTCTCCTCTCCACCAGTAAGCTGGTGTGTGGTGGGCGTTCTGGCGCACTATGGCTGCCGTTGCATCATCCAGGTGGATGCTGCACACTGGTGGTGGATGAGGAGATACCCCCTGTCTATGTAAAGCGCTTTGAGTGCCTAGAAAAGCGCTATATAAATGTAATGAATTATTATTATTATTATTATCCAGACCTGTATTTCCAGTAAACAAGCAGATAAAGTTGAAAGTGCTGATGTAACATCAGGTTGAGTACTAATGTAAATCTGGGTATTATCTGCATAGCAATGATAACACACACACTGTTAAAAATGTCTTGTATTTTTACAGGAAACTCCTGGGAACTAATTGTCGTGAATTTACACCAAGTAATATACAAGAAATATACTGTTGATTTAATACAATAAAATTCTGTGTTTATACAGCAGTGTTGCTGTGATTACAGTAGCATTAATACAATAAAATGTTGTATTTTGTATTGTTGTCGTACAATCCTCAACAGTGGTGACAATCCCGAAAAACAAAATTGCAGAAATGCATGCTGGGAGCCATGAACATGTTTTGTATGCTGGCATGAAACATGTCACCATTGTTGTGTTTCATACGCCAAATGTTGATGTCTGTGAAAGTATAAATAACCTAAAACACATTTTAAACAAAAAGTTAGCAAAGACAATATTTATACACTGTTAAACATCAGTGTATGAACCACAATAGTGTTTCAAATTATTTATTGTTATATCAGTTGGGTCACTTAAACCATTTTAGTGCAGTCAGTAGGTTGCTATTAAAACAGACTTGTTGATCTGCTTTATATATGCAGAAATGTTTTCTGAAAGCAACTGCTGCAGAAAAAAGTATTGCAGCAAAAGTTAAGGGTCAAGAGCATAACTGAAGCAAACCCTGATCTCTATGATGGTGATCTCAAAAAAACATTTTCAATAAGACATCAACATCTTAACCTCTGTGAATTCTCAATAAGAACTTCTGTAGATGCATGACAGAAATAAAATCATTCTGGTTAGTATTACTATAAGTGAAGCTGGTAATGCTGTTTGTGGAGTTGTGGCTGAAGTTGTAGTTTGTGTTCTTATTTCTCTTTCTTTCTTGCTTGTTCAAAGCAGGTGTTTGAATGACTGAGAGAATGTTGCAGGAACATTTTACTAACCTTAAAATAACATTATACTAATATGGAAACTGTACTTTTTTATGTTAGAAAGAATATGAAAGTACCAGTTTTAATGCTGTCCCACAATGCTTTGTGGTGTCTGTAAAACAATGCTTCTACAGTGTAGTTACAATAATATTACAGGACTGTCCATCAATTTCCCATCATGCATTTGCATTTACAATAAAAACCATGAATACGGTGTATTGTTGTAAAATGTACTGTAAAATTACATCAATTGCTAACAGTGCACCATACCTTTGAATAATCTTCCTAAGAGGCAACATTTAAATGCTGAAAAGAGTAGGACCCAATACCGACCCCTGGGGGACACCCTGCCACAATGGAAAAGTCTGAAATCTGTTTGTACCAGAATAAACTAATTCTGTGCATTCTGAAAGATATGATTCAAACCATTTTAAAGCTATACCAGAAAGACCTGTCCACTTATGTAACCTGTCCAGCAGTAAAGTGTGACAAATAGTATAGAATGCAGCACTGAGATCTAACAAAACCAGAATGCCACAAGCCCCAGAAACCAGAACCTTGCCAACAAATGGCAAGTCTGAGATAGGCCTATAATTAGACATGTCTGCAATATCACTCACAATTTTTTTAAGAACTGGTTTGATTGCTGCTACTTTAAGTGCTGGGGGAACAATCCCTAAAACATTTACATTTAAATTACATTCAGTCATTTAGCAGACGCTTATATCCCAAGCGACTTACTAATGAGGACAATAGAAGCAATCAAAAACAACAAAAGAGCAATGATGTATAAATGCTATAACAAGTCTCAGTTAGCTTATTTTTGTTATTTATATTTTATTATTTGTATTTTATTTTCAGCTAGCTTGCTTCACTTTCACTTGAAAAAAGTGAAGTGTTCACAATCACTTTAATATGAGGAATAATAACTGGCAGACACTTCTTCAAAACAGAACTAACAGCAGTAAAACTTGAAAACAGAGAAGGGGAAGTAAAGGATGCAGGTCTAATATAGTTCAAATGAAGCAGAGACAGATGCAATAGTATTATTAATGTTCCTGATTTTACATGAGAAATATTTAAGAAAATAATTGCACTGCTCTGTGGTGAGGCAATTAACCCTAGTGATTGGTTAGGTGTTGTATTAAAATTTAATTGTATTAAACAATATTCATGGATTGGAAACCCCACTACTAATGATTGTTGAATAAAACTCTGTTTTTGCCATTCTGCAATCTGATGTTGTTCATACATAAGTTTGTGTTTGATTGTTCATATGGATATTGAAATCACCAGTTCAAACAATAGCTGAACAAATTGCACTGACAAGTGTCAAAAGCTCAGTAAATTCAGAGAAAAACACAGGGTTAAGTTTTGGAGGACAGTAAATATTTAAAACAAGAATTGGTGAATAACTATACAATTTGAACGGCAAACATTCAAATGAAGAAAAGCAAGGTAGTGTAACTTTAGTTTGTAACAAAGATAAAACCATTACCTTTACATTTTATGCATTTAATAGGCATTTGCTGAATTAAAGTATATAAAACGTACTGACCAATGACATTTGAATGATGTAAATATCAGTAGGGTAAATAGTGTAAATGCATTACTGCATTTTAAAATGTTTACATGAAAGGGCTCTGTTTTACCATTTTTTATATTTAATTGTGTTTTTAGAGAGTACTTTCAATTACTATTAAAAATTTAACATTCATTTAAATAATTCTTCCAGATACTATTGTATTTAATTGTGCAACAAGACTTGCATGTAAACAAACACTTCATAAAGTGATGTTTTAATTTTTAGAAGCATAAATTACACATTCTGTCACAAAAACAAGAGCACACACACACACACACACACACACACACACACACACACATACAAGTATTTACTGTGGAAGCAATCCATTGTCTAGGGATGATGGTACCTATAAAGTCCACTAGATGGGATTGTTGTGAACCAAATAAATATAGCGATACATAGAGATAAAAGGATGTTTAGGCTAACTTTACCCTATCAAATGCACATAGGGTAAATTGCAGAATTGCATATATGCATGAAATATATTTAATCTTTTAAGTTTCCTTACCAGTGGGCACCGTTTTATCAATCTGATTTTAAATATATTAGTCAAGACTTGATCAAGATGCTGTTGAATCATTTTATATTCCATTTATATGAGAATTTCTTCCAGTGGTCACTAAGTGAAAATAGGAAGTTAATCCCACACTGAAACTGGTTTAATGTATAGTTCAATCAAGGCCATGCCAAGTTTATGATTTCAGTTTGATTTGCATATTTGACATGTATTTTATTTTTATTTGATTTTTCTTCACTCTTTTCAACATCAGTTGCCCACTGGGTAGTGATGTCTTAATTGTTCTTTCTTAATAACTGGTCAAAGAATACACAAATAAGGCTAAATGCTCTTGAACTGAACTCACTCTGAACCTCTCTATGTTTCCACTGTCAAGATTAAGAAGCACTGAATACATCAGTTGAGTATGATGTGTTCTTTTTAAATCAAAAGTGCCATTTTTTTTACTCATATTTTTCATGAACAGTTAATTCTGCTCCCCACTGTACAATAAAACATGTGCAATAACCAACTATCTACACTTATATTTATTATATTACGTATGCTATTGATTTAATATATCTTTCTTCTATCCACATCACCTTGCATAATTTATCGCCCATCTATACATACAATATACTGTTTCCTGTCTCTTTGTCTACTGTTTTTTTTTCTTTCTTTTTTTTTTGCATATTTATTTTTATTTTGCTATCCGTTTACTGTCACATTTCAGTCTGTCTGTGCACTGGAAGCTTCGGTCACCAAAATAAATAACGTGTGTGTTTATGAGCACTCTGGGAAATGAAGCTCTTTCTGATTCTGATAAGAAACTGAATAAAATGTACACAGAAACAGACCATTAATTAAATGAGTCGGATGTCCAAACCTGCATTAATCATTACTTCAGTATGACTTTTGAAATGTTTTGATGGGTTCCTTAAAAAATAACTTTGTCATATCTGTTTGAGATATAAAGCTAGTTAAAGTGTGTGTTTATTTGTATGTGGAAATGTGCAGACTAAGAGCAAGTTGTTATTGTGGATTCTAATAACTGAAGACGATCCTGTAATAATTTTTTTATTTATATATTGCCATTGTGCAGGTCCGTAGCTGGGGTTTGCGGGGCCCCGGTGAAGGTTGTACCAGTGGGCCCTGTTTGAAATTGTTTAATTTATATGTTCATTCTATTTATTTATTTGTGCTATTTGCACAATGTTTAAGTTGTTTCATGTTTGTAGGTGTCCAGGTACAGAAAACAAATAACTAAATGTAAAATAGCACTGCATAGTCTTCACTGTAAAAATGTAATTAACAGTCAAACCAAAATTTATTCAGAGACCTTCAACATTTCTTACATTATCACAGTTTATTTGCTCTAGTTTATAAAATGGCAATAAAATATGACAAGAACTCAGGGTTGAACTGTCAGAACAAATTCATATTAATAAATTGTCAGATAACTTTGATAGAAAGATATGTAATGGATAACAATCAACCAAAACTTCAGGCAAATCTTAGTATGACAATATTTACACAACTATCAATACTTTGTTGAACAGTTACCAAGCAATACTTAATTTTGTTCAGTCTGTGGTGTGAAAAGGTTGCATTAGCAATTCAGGAAAAAAAAACACGTAAGCAAAACATGGTGAGGTCAAAGTGTCTGAATAATTTTTGGTCCCAATTTTTTCTATCAATTTTACTAGTAGTCCACTGTATGAAGAATCTTTGGGTATAATATGTTACAGTTCGCTTTATTATGCTATACTCACTTACCTAAATTAATTATTCGGTTGTTAAGTGGTGACGTAAGAAGCGCCATTTCCGGGTCCAAGCCTCAACTCGCTTCACTTGAGAATACGACCTCAACAGCCGTTTATGACAACCGTTTATTCATATTAATCATTTAAGCTAAACGCTTTCAAACTTACGGTGTACAATACAGTATCCGTGCTTACAGCGTCCCAAACATAAATATTTTTTATATTTATTTTTTTGTTTGTTTTGTTTTCATTGTCTGGCTCTCTGGGACTTCGGTATGCAGTGAAAGGTTAGGATTATAACTTTTTCGCTAGTATAATATCACATTGTGAGTTTATATTAGCACCTTGTTAGCACAATTGTTTTCTTGTGGTTTCTAATAGAGCGTTTGGACATGGAGCGGTGCTACGTGACGTCAGACTTAACAAGCGAATAGTGTCTTGTGTTGGAATGATTTAAACTCTTTTGAATGTTTAAATTGGAAAGTGGCCAGGCTTAAAAACACATGAAAATAATAAGCTTTCGTGACGACATTTACATTTATTCATTTAGCTGACGCTTTTATCCAAAGCGACTTACAATTGCTATATATGTCAGAGGTCGCACGCCTCTGGAACAACTAGGGGTTAAGTGTCTTGCTCAGGGACACATTGGTGCCTCACAGTGGATTCGAACCCGGGTCTCTCACACCAAAGGCATGTGTCTTATCCACTGCGCTAACACCACCCCCATGCAGCAGTGGCCGGTCAACTGTCCTGATCATCTTTTTAGGCTAGCCTCAGCCAGACGGTTGAGATCGCCGGGGGCCCCCACTCATCTGTGGGCCCCTATAATCGTCACCACCTTTCACCCCACTTGTGACGGCCCTGCCATTGTGTAACTTGAATATCTGTTAAAAGAGCAGTTATGCCTGCTCTGAGATTTGTCTCAAGTTTGTACAGTCATAAAAACAAGTATATATAAACTAAGTACATTCCAGATGTTTATGAATGCAGAGTGAACCTGATCTTCCAGTGCTGTTCCGACAGATGCATTATCATCTTTTCACTGGACCCTGCTGAAGACAGCATGGAGATCACCGTTGTCTCCTTGGACACATCTCTTCAGGTCCAGACACTGTGTGGGCTTCAGCAGCTGGATTTGTCCCTCCTAAAGCTTCTTTCCCAGCTCTCTAGTCGGGCAGAACATCTCTCCTGATGAAGATGAGGTGCTGTGGCCGGGCCAAAATAGGGGCAGAATACAGACTTAATTTTACATGTTTTGTATCACATTGCATACATCTGTGTTTATGTATATTTCAGTAGGAATACAAGAAGCTACTGATGTTACTGATGGGATATTCATAGTGTTCACAGATCTCTTCGTAATACACCTGTGTGTGCCATTTTGGTGCCAAAAAAATGTGATTTTTGGATGCAATGTCATTTTCCCCACCTAGAGATTTGCAGAGCTTTTAATTTGTGGTTTTGTTTTCAGTGTTTAGTTGTAGGACAACGGGCCAAAGATTCAGCATATGTGTAAACAACTGGGAAACAAGAAGTAACCCTCTGATTGTTTGTGAAGAGTCTGGATGCTAATGTACTGTTCTGAGATGAGTCAAGATGGTTTTGAAATCATTGTTTTCTTTTGCAAGAGAAACCCAGATGATTTCCTTGTTTTGTTTGTCAAGTTTAGAGAAAAGGAACCACACTTTCAGAAATTGTAAGAAATTGTGAAACACTGTAATAGTAAATGAAACTCTGGTGTCTCAGTAGTGGTTTTTAATAACCATCATAGATTATGGACCATTTGCAGGAACATTGCTCTCTGTGCTGAATAAAGCCAAAGCATAGTTGACACATTTTTATGTTTATGAATACATTGGTATTCATAAAATTTATTTTCATGTATCTTACTGTGCGCAGAAAATCAGACACTTTATTCTCTGCTGTAAATTATATGTACGGTATATGTACTGTATATCTTCTCGCAGAAGAAACAGCCGAGCAACAGAGAAGGACAGCAGCTTGTGAGTGTTTTGTCTCGTTTTCTCATTAGACTACTGTTTGATCATCACTGCTAGGAAAGTTTTTGGTTTAAATTGTTTGTGTCTTACCCTGGTAAATACGTGCTGAAACTGGCGCTTGGTTTTGCGTTTGCCTATCGCGGGACTGGCCAGTTTCGATCTGCTAAATAGTGAGGCGTGGCCAGCTGACTTCAATCACAGGTAATCAGGCAAATACAAAAGCAGTCGTTTTCACCGTGGCAGCTGTCGCGGCAGCCCTCGTGTGAATCCTCCTCGTGTGCAGACCGATGAGTGTAAAGACCATCGACTCTACCTGCACGACTCCACCGAGCGAGGACACCAACAGGGCACTTGAGTATTGCTTTTTGCTTTGTATAGCTTGTTCTCAAATATTTCTTACACTTGTAGTCACTATGTGCTTTCAGATCTCTACTATCACTACTAACACTCGAAGAGCACGCTACGTACATCGCAGGAAGGCCTGTCTGACAAACCTACGGCCTGTCCCTCTGACCTCTACGCTCTCTATTCCAGTTGGTCTCTGGAATTGCCATTCTGCAGTTAACATAGCAGACTTCATTTCTTCTATTGCTACTCATTCCGGTCTCAACCTCATGGCACTGACAGAGACTTGGATCAAACCTGAAGACACTGCCACTCCCGCAGCCCTCTCCACTAATTTCACTTGTTCCCACACTCCTCGTACCACTGGGAGGGGTGGAGGTACTGGTCTCCTTATATCAAAAGAATGGAAATTTGATCTTCAGCCATCACCTACCGGTAATGGTTCATTTGAATCATATGCCATTACTGTTACTCACCCTGTTAAAATCCACTTTGTGGTCATTTATCGTCCCCCAGGTCAATTGGGAAACTTCTTGGAGGAGCTGGATGTGCTGCTATCAAACTTTCCTGAAGATGGTTCTCCTCTGGTACTGCTTGATGACTTCAACATCCACCTAGATAAACCCCAGGCTGCTGACTTCAAAACTCTGCTCACCTCATTTGATCTCAAGCTAGTGTCTACTACAGCGACTCACAAATCAGGCAACCAACTGGACCTTATCTACACACGCTGTTGCTCTGTGGACAACTCTTCAGTTGCTCCACTGCACACCTCAGACCACTTCCTCATTACTGCTAACCTAGCACTTACTCCTGAAGCGGCACACACTCCAACGCAGGTCACCTTTCGACGGAACCTACGCTCACTCTCTCCATCTCGCCTATCTTCTGTGGTTTCATCCTCGCTTCCTGCACTCTCTCAGTTCTCTGCTCTGGACACGAGCAGCGCTACGGACACTCTTTGCTCCACTTTAACATCTTGCTTGGACAACTTTTGCCCACTGTTGTCTAGACCAGTACACACCGCCCCATCTGCCCCCTGGCTGTCTGAGGTTCTCCGTGAACATCGCTCTAAACTCAGGGCTGCAGAGAGGAAATGGCAGAAATCAAGAAACTCTACAGACCTCAGTGTGTATCAGTCTCTCCTCTCTTCCTTCTCTGCAAATGTCTTCACGGCTAAAACATCCTACTACCACAACAAAATTAACAGCTTTTGTGACGCTCGGACACTCTTCAAGACTTTCTCTTCTCTTCTTAATCCGCCGCCACCACCTCCTCCATCGACTTTTTTCAGTTTTCTTCACAAATAAGACAAGAATGATCAGTGACCAATTCTCCACACCGCAGACAACTTCACAATGACCGACGCAGACTCTTTCTCCTCCTCCTCCCCACTCTCAGAGATGGATGTTTCCAAACTTCTCCTGTCCAATCATCCTACTACCTACCTCTCTGACAGATCCTTCAGTGTGTCAGGGGTGATGTTTAAAAAGTCACAACACCTTGCTACTGGGGTTCCTCAAGGCTCAGTACTTGGACCACTTCTCTTCTCCATCTACATGACGTCATTAGGATCTGTCATTCAGAAGCATGGCTTTTCTTATCACTGCTATGCTGATGACACCCAACTCTACCTCTCATTCCAGCCAGATGACCCGACGGTAGCTGCTCGCATTTCAGCCTGTCTGAGTGACATTTCTAGCTGGATGAATGACCATCACCTTCAGCTCAACCTTACGAAGACAGAACTCCTGGTGATTCCAGCTAACCCATTGCTTCATCACAACTTCTCTATACAGCTGGGTTCATCAACCATTACTCCTTCGAGGACAGCCAGAAACCTAGGAGTTGTGATGGATCATCATTTAAGCTTCACAGACCACATTGCTACAACAACCCGGTCCTGCAGATTTGCCTTATACAACATTAGGAAGATTAGACCCTTCCTGTCAAAGCAAGCCACCCAACTTCTTTTCCAAGCTCTTGTTCTCTCCAGACTGGACTATTGTAATGCACTCCTGGCTCTTCCTGCATGTACTGTCAAGCCTCTGCAATTGATCCAGAATGCAGCAGCGGGGGTTGTCTTCAATGAGCCAAAAAAAGCTCACGTTACTCCTCTCCTCATCAGGTTACACTGGCTACCAGCAGCCGCTCGCATCTTCAAATTCAAGGTACTGATGCTTGCCTACAAGCCGACCACTGGCACGGCACCAACATACCTAAACTCACTGGTTAAATCTTATGTGCCCTCCAGAAGTTTGCGCTCTGCAAGTGAACGACGCCTTGTGGTGCCATCCCAAAGAAGTTCAAAATCACTCTCACGGACCTTTTCCTGGACTGTGTCCAGCTGGTGGAACCCACTGGGCAAAGATGTCCACTGAGGAGCCAGAATGAAAGTTTTTATGATGTCTTTTTTTGACGTCTTCTGTACGTCCAATTTAGACGTTCACAGAACCTCCTTACAAGGTTAAAAACTAGTTCAAAAGTGGTCAGTGGACATATTTTCAACATCATTTATGGTTCATTTAGGCATAATTTATACTGTTTCTGGACCAAATCAACACTCTCAGGATTTAGACTCGTGTTATTTTAATGTAATTTCCAGACACTGTGTTTGTCCTAAAATCAAGAAAATAAAATAATCTTTATGAAATAATTAAATAACTGACGATTGAGCATGTGGTAAAATCAACTGCAAATCAAAGACATTAAATCTCTGAAGATCTCAGCAGAGGAGGATCAAACATCTCCACAAACAGCTTCATCAGCTTCACTCATTAGATTGACTTTATTTCTGTCAGACATCTAGAGAAGCTCTTATTGAGAATTGACAGAGGTTTAAATGTTGATATTTGATTCATTTGAAGTCACCATTGTGGTGATCAGTGTTTGGTTTAGTTGGGATCTTGGTGCTCATACTTCTTGTGTTAGCTTGTCTCTGGCTGTTGTAACTGTGTGTTATAAAGCACTCTTATTGTGGCAGAGAGCGTTGAGTTCAGGTGTTTGCATCTTGCTGTTAATGGGGACAAAATTATAACAAAATAAGATATTAGTGTTTTTTTGCAACTATATTTATTTTCTTGGATAGAAATCTTGTAGAAAAAAAAATTATGTACATATTTTTTTTTACAAAATGCATCATTTTGGATATGCATCACATCAATAGTGACAATCAAAACAAAAAAGTCTGAAAAATAAGGATTAGTTTGTGCTATGAAGTGGTTTTGATTGTCACCATTGTTGTGATGCATAGCCGGAATCTTGATGTCTGTGTTTGAGTACGTGATGCTTTCTCAAAATATTTAAATTGCATGCATTTTGTCCATCTTCAAAATAAGCAAGTATTTTGCTCTTGGTTTCTGTACTGTAGATTTAAAAGGCTGGGGGGTGATAAATGAAAAAAAATAAATAAAGCTAACTTCATAACCTCAGGTAATATGTGATGAATTTTTCATCATCAACAAAGAACTGATACCACCTGAGCTCTCTTAATTTTGTTTCTCTTTTCTGCAGTGTTTCACAAAAACACAATTACAGCAGTCAGAGACAGGCTAATTGAAGAAGTAGCTGGACCAAGATCCCAACTAAACCAAACACTGATCACCACAATGGTGACTTCAAATGATTCAAATATCAACATTTAAACCTCTGTTAATTCTCAATAAGAGCTTCTCTATATGTCCGACAGAAATAAAGTCAATCTAATGAGTGAAGCTGATGAAGCTGTTTGTGGAGATGTTTGATCCTCCTCTGCTGAGATCTTCAGAGATTTAATGTCTTTGATTTGCAGTTGATTTTACCACATGCTCAATCATCAGTTATTCCATTATTTCATAAAGATTATTTTATTTTCTTGATTTTAGGACAAACACATGTCTGGAAATTACATTGAAATAACATGACTCTAAATCTAACGCACCCTGAGAGTGTTGATTTGGTCCAAAAACAGTATAAGTTATGTCTAAATGAACCTTAAATTATGTTGAAAATATTTCTACTGACCACTTTTGAACTAGTTTTTAACCTTGTAAGCAGGTTCTGTGAACGTCTAAATCGGATGTACAGAAGACATCAAAAAAAGACGTCATAAAAACTTTCATTCTGGCTCCTCAGTGGATGTCTTTTCAACGTCAGCAAAGACATAAAAAGACGTCCCAATCTCAATCCGAACATCTGAGTCTTTACTCATTTTCAAAAAAACATCTAAAGACTCATCTTTTTCGCCTGCACTTAACCAACTAATACTAGCACTTTTCCTTTTCTTGTCTTTTCATTTATTAAAAATGCGTTCTATACTAGACTAACTGAGACTTATCATGGCACTTGTATGCTGTTGTTGTTCTCTTGTTGACCTGACTGCTTCTATTGTTCTCATTTGTAAGTCGCTTTGGATAAAAGCGTCTGCTAAATGATTAAATGTAAATGTGCAAATGCAATTTAACAGTCAGCCAAACTCTATCCATAAAGTACAGAAGAGTTAGGATTCATCTTAGTCTGTCATTTTAATAAGATGCCATTGAGGTGTACATTATGAATTAGGAGTAAAACTGTGAAAACAGTAAACAAACAATAATCTGAATAATTATAAAACAACCAAAGAATATGCAGCTCTGACTTATGTTTGAAAAAAGGCTAAAATGTTATCAATGTACTCAGTTTACTTAATGAGATTACCAGATAACCAAAAATAGCAGCAAATGCAAATATTAACTGGTACTGCGAACTTATCTTAGCAAAGTAGAATGAAATCAACACATTGAGTGCCATATCAAATAAAGGCTAGGCTAACAGCTAGAGGCTATTACTAAAATTACATCAAATCAAAGCTCTGAAAGAATTTTATCGCAAATATATATAATCATCAAAGTATTAAATAAAGAATAATTAACTTACACATGATTCTTTTACAAACACAAATCAAAGGATGGCCTCCAAAGATTGAGGAGAAACTGACTGTATGAGAAATGTGCTGTACTCTGAACTCACTTTGCAAAGAACTACCACTAGGTGGCGTCAAACCTATAAAACTGACAAACTTGGAGCAGAACAGTATACAACAGAATTGACACACTTGTGCAATATCATTTACATGTCGGATTATTCAAAATTGTATCAACAGTAATTGCATTTATTCTAAGTTTAACAGTAGTGTGTTTGCTACTAGTTTAGATTTACTATAGTAAAAATACAGGCCCCACAGCAGCAATCAAATCTTTCATTTTTTTCAGTACTTTGAGTCTCTCAGCAAAAAAAGACGAACTTACAATGTTCTGCAGCATTCAGCTGTTATACAAAACCACAAAGACTGAAAAAGCAAGCGCGTCTTTCAAAACGATTTTAACTCTTATAAACTGGTGTTTTTGTATGGTAACTCTACACACAAACATTGAATGATTAGCCAATTACACACAGATATGACAACGGTCTAACACTACTCAGTGTGCAGTGGGTTTCTTTAAAGCCCTCACATACACACTAGGGCTGTTTCGATTTTTAAGACATAAGTGTTCATTGAATCGATTGTAAAATCGATTTTCCATGTCTAAAAAAAATACGTTTCCTTTTTCAACGTCAAATAACGGAGGAACGTAAAGAGAGCACTGGAAACGCACGTCAGCAATATTTCTTATTTATTGGCATGAAGTTTCGTGCAGAATAACAAACAGCAACAGGAGTGCAACATTCTCGAAAAATATATATGCAGAGGGGACGGCTGCCATAACAAAAGAAAAACATCACTGCAGGCTTCAACCCGACTGCATTTATTATTTAGGCAATTCATAAATCTCCAAGATTATTTTAAATAATGATTCAATCCATTTCAAACAACTGTTCAAAAATTTAAACTTTAAATGGACTTGAGAACAGGCCATGTGTTTTTTTATTGAACATAACCGACACTTAGGCTAGGCGGCACTAGGAAGGCATAATGACATGCGCAAAAAGGCTAGGGCCATTACAAATTTATTGAACAGGAAAACAAGTCAATCAACATTTTCGGGGTCCAGAGCAGAACGTTTTTTATTCACTATATGTCCAGCTGTTGAGAAGACATGCTCCGACCGCACTGATGTCCCAGGGACACTCAGGTACAGCTGCGCAAGGTGGGGGTATTACTGCCAATTTTCCACCACAAAAACCGGTCGCTGTCAGCTTGCAATGGTCCTTTTCATAACTCAGAATCTCCTGTAAGTAGATGCGTGAATGAGGCGAAATTCGCATCTACCGCGCCGCGAGACCTCTAGACGCGCATAAACGCATCTTTACATTGACTTAACATTGAAATCATTCGCGCCAGACGCTCTATTCGCGTTTAGTGTGAACGCAGCATAAGAGGTTGCTTTTCAACGTCACTGGGTCTTATAGGCGCGTAAAATTGCTGGTATTTTCTGTCTAGCTTTCGCAACGCATACTGCACTTTCGTAATTCTTTATTTTATTTTTCTGCTTGTTTGTGAGTTTTGTCACATCTATATTTTTAATTGTTTCTTTTAAAATTAATAGTGTACATATTTGGTTAAAATCGAATCCCTTTTTGGTTGGTCCGATCGATTGTGCAATCGATTTTCGAACTAAATGTGACAGCCCTTATACAGACATGAACAGAAATACACTGTTGAAATACACACAACTGATGACCTTCACAGTTACTGACCTGAGCTCTAGAATCACACCGCTGGTTCTTACATTTAAATTCCTTACTGCTTTGAAATAATCTGTATCATATACAGCATTTTAATTTATTTCTCAAAACATATTGATTTCCAAGTGAACAAATGTCTAAATATTTTCCACATGAACATTGTAGTCAATAAACAAGTGTGGTGGTTAAAAGGCAGAGTTTCCTGAATGGTTTGTAACATAGAGAACAGTCTTTAGAAACTGTGCTAACATCAATAACTTTGAGGAAACTAAAACAACTGTGAGATAGCGCTGCGGATGCGTGGAGTCCAATGATCGACGGCCTGCAGATCAGAGAGGATCGTTAGGTTAGTGACGTAACCCCAGTTCTCTGATAACATGAAGTGAGGTATCTTACTATGGGACCGCCTCAGGCCGTGGCCGATTGTGGAAGCACCTATAACACCACGTCTGCCAACCATAGCAGAACAATCACTGCAGTGATCAAGGAGACCCACCTCCCTGTATATAAAACGCAGCTACCTGCCATTTTGTCATTCTCCGCATAGGACACGCAAGGAGGGCAATGTTTGTGAGATACCTCAATTCATGTTATCAGAGAACCCGGGTTAAGTCAGTAACATAACGTTCTCTTTCTAACATTTGTTCATTATCTCAATATGGGATATAGACAACTCCCGTACTGCTGATATTCTGACGGCGCAGACTTAGAAAGGCTGTGTAATTATCTGAATCATAGGTGCTGACGTAGGTGAAAACAACCCAGATAGCAACATTGTGTCGGCCCAGATCCGGCCCACATCTGGCACCCATGGAAAGATGATCTGGCCCACATGCAGCGTGGAATGATGGCACTTGGGCGGACCGCTCCTGTTTGCCAGATTTGAGCCACAAGCAGGCCATAGCAATGCCACATGTCAGCCAAGAGTAAAGAAATTAACCAGAACTGGACCTTATCTGAGCCACAAAATTTGTGTGTATTAAATATGAAGTAATTTCAGCCTTAATAAGCCTGTTAACAAGCAGAATCACTGAAGGAAAGAAGAGAACAGAAAAACAGAAGAGCAGAAACACAAGAACTACAACTGACTTCAGCCACAACCTTAGATGAAATCAACTGAAGATAAAAGAAGACATTAAATCTCTCAAGATCTCAGCAGAGGAGGATTAAACAACTCCACAAACAGCTTTACCAGCTTCACTTATTACTAACCAGACTGACTTTATTTATGTTAGACATCTACAAAAGTTTTTTATTGAGAATTAACAGAGGTTTAACTCTAATGTGTTTCACCATAACAGTGATTAGTGTTTCCATTAGTTGGGCTCTTAACTCTTATTATATAGTTTGTCTTTTTTGGCTGCTGTGACAGTGTGTTTGTTAAACACATTTGCAGCTTCAAAGAAATCTAGAGTGACATGATATCAAGTGTCGGCTGTTATCTGTTGATGGTTTTTTAATCATCATGAAGTACAATGGTTCATTGTTTTTTTTTTTTTAATCGAAGAATTATGTTATTCCAGTAATGCATTCATATTACAAACCCTGTGTTTCTGCCACATGAGATCCAGCAGTATTATAACAATCAGTTAAAATCTTTTAACAAACATGAGTTTAAAAAACTTAACCTATGCTGACACACACAGATATAAACAATCAACACATGAATCTCAATAATGGTTACAGTCAAAAATATTTAGATAAACTGATCAATTCAGAACTTCACTGAAAAGCTACTGTCACAACAAAAACAAAAGCAAAATATAAGCAAATATTTAGAATTAAACATAATAATAGGACAATTCAGCTGCATAATTTATTCATGTTGCAATGCATGCTGGGAGTTTTGGGAGTACTATGCTAATACCCAGCATGCATTGCAGCAAGGTACATTTGATTGTCACCATTGTTGAGATTCATGTGCTGATTGTTGATGTCTGTGTGTGGCATTGAATTCTTTATAATCGTTAAAAACTTCTAACTGATTGTTGTAATATTGCTTGACCTCATGCGTGAGAAACACATGGTTTGTGATGTGAATATATTAATGAAACAATTGTTAGATTTAAAAAAAATATTAGCAAATCAGCCTGTTTCATGAGGATTATAAAATCATCAACAGATAACCGCCATCACCTGACCTCAATTCTCTTTAGCTTTCTTTGATGCCGCAAATGCGTTTAACAAACACATCATCGCAGCAGCTAAAAAAGACTAAAGATAAAATAAGAGTTAAGAGCCCAACTAATGGAAACACTAATCACTGTTATGGTGACACACAGAGTTAAACCTCTGTTAATTCTCAATAAAACTTTTGTAGATGTCTAACATAAATAAAGTCAATCTGGTTAGTAATAAGAGAAGCTGGTAAAGCTGTTTGTGGAGTAGTTTAATCCTCCTATGCTGAGATCTCCAGAGATTTAATGTCTTCTTTTATCTTCAATTGATTTCATCTAAGGTTGTGGCTGAAGTCAGTTGTAGTTCTTGTGTTTCTGCTTATCTCTTTCTCTGTTATTTTCTTTACTTCAGTTATTCTGCTTGTTAACAGGCTTATTAAGGCTGAAATTACTTCATATTTAATACACACAGATTTTGTGGCTCAGATAAGGTCCAGTTCTGGTTAATTTCTTTACTCTTGGCTGACATATGGCATTGCTATGGCCTGCTTGTGGCTCAGTTCTGGCAAACAGGAGCGGTCCGCCCAAGTGCCATCATTCCACGCTGCATGTGGGCCAGATCGTCTTTCCATGGGTGCCAGATGTGGGCCGGATCTGGGCCGACACAATGTTGCTATCTGGGAATAATATGAGGAATTCGCCCTTTGATTAAATTGCTTTATACAACCTGACTGCTCACTCCCAGAACTGAATGGGCCAAAGAGGGCTCTAAAGATGCCTCTAAACAGAGCCCAGGAAGTAGCCATGCCTTTAGTAGAGTGTGCTCGTAGTCCTATTGGGGGCTCCAAATTCGAATTATTGTAACATAATATGATAGCCTCCACCACCCAATGAGAAAGGCGTTGACAGGAGATAGGTCTTCCTCTGTAAGAGTCAGCCCACAAGACAAACAGCTGATTGCTCTCACGAAGTGTATGTGTTCTCTGAACAACCATATGCAGAGGACGAACAGGACATAAAATGTGTAACCTCTCCTCCTCTGGGGATGCAAAGGGTGGTGGATGAAAAGCTAGCAGGTCCACTGATTGATCTGCACCAGCGTGATCAAACACTTTGGGTAGGAATGCAGGATTAGTTCTAAAAGTGACTTTTTGAACACCCAGAGCGAACATCATTCTTGAGGAGTGAACTGATAAAGCATGTAGTTTTCTCACCTTTGTTGCTGTAGTGAGAGCAAGTACCAGAGCCGTCTTTAGAGATAGTAGCTTCAAGGCAATTTTATCAATGGGCTCAAAAGGGGCTTTTGAGGGTGTGTTCAAAACCACGGACAGGTCCCAGGGCGGGACCAGCGACTTCGATACTGGGTGTAAGCGACATGCACCTCTCATAAATCGACAGACAAAAGAGTGCTGGCCAATAATCAGAGGTGGGTAGTAACGAGTTACATTTACTTCGGTACATTTACTTGAGTAATTTTTTGGGGTAACGAATACTTTTCGGAGTATATTTAAAGATGGGTACTTTATACTCTTACTTGAGTAAATTTTTTGGGAAAAATCTGTACTTTTACTTCGTTACTGTGGGCGATGCTCCTCTCGTTACTTTATCTTAATGCAATAAATGTTATAAATGCTTCAGTTTGTTCCAAACGCGCCGTCTACTTTTCTCTGGGCAATGAGCGATGCCCAATCGCGAATGATTCATTCTTTTGAGTCAATACTGTTCAAAGGCTTGATCAAACCAATTGGCAAACGAGTGAATTGGTTCATGAATCAGTTTGAATGAGTCGTTCAGTTCCCTGCCGCACGCGCTGAGCATCTGAAGTGGTTCACTCGGAGTTGTAACGTTTAAGAACAGAAAGAGCGTTGAAAACGTGGCTGGAACTGCACTGAATTGAAATCTGCAAAGGTTATTATTTGCTAGCGATGGAGATCCTTATTAGATGAACACCGCGTGTGCTGTCTACTGTTTAACAGGTAATAACTTGGGCTACATTCGATTACAGTACACGATACCACTGTGACATTAGTTTGTTGTACGTGTGTGGCTTATAACAGAGGGGAGTCAAGTTGAATGAAGCTTCCAAAAGACAAAAAATAGCCGATTAAGATTTTATTAATTTTAATACAATCACACTGGTGCAAGTCAGCTGCTAAATTCAGATCTGTGATCGCTTGCTGGCGCTGAGCCAGAGATAGATGCGTTTATACAGCGCTGCGCATTATAACCAATCACACACGATTATGTTGAGCTTATTAAAGCATTGGCCAATCAGAGGCGTTCAGATGAGTCATCGCTAAAATGCCGGTGCTTCCTTCACTCGCTCACTGACTGAATACCTCTTTCTGGCGAATTCTCTCGCAGGAACAACAAAGTGCAGATGTGTGTACGAATCTTTAATTAAGATATTAATTTCACAGTGTTAACAGTTTCAGTGATTTTAATGGGAGTTTCTGAGAGTGATTGAAATCTAGACTGTCAGTGAAAATTATCTTTAATAATGTAAATGTTATTTGCTCTCTTTCTGAACAATGAAAGATTAGTAGCAATATTTAAATCACATTAACTTTCAATGTTAAATTCACATTTAATATAAAGTCAGTTGTATTAAAAATATGTTATGGCATGACACCTATATCTGTTACTTAAGTAAACAGACAGGGTTTTATAATAAATTACATAAATTGGAGTAAAGGATGATGAAATATATACATTTATACACACACACATACATTACATACATTTTATCTATATATCTAAATAAAAATAGGCTCAGTATATATGACCCAAAGTAACTAGTAACTAACTACTTGAGTAGATTTTTTATCCGATACTCTTTTACTCTTACTCAAGTAACTATTCAAGACTAGTACTTTTACTTTTACTTGAGTAAATATTTCTAGAAGTACTTTTACTTTTACTTAAAAGTACAGTTTTTGGGTACTCTACCCACCTCTGCCAATAATACCCAAGTAAATACCCACATGACATGCTGAGATAGCGGACCGATAAACCTTAACCGTAGAAAAGGCTCTGCCCTTATCTAGAAGGTCCTGTAAAACTATGTTCCTATCTGTGCACCAACCCTCAAATACCCTGCATTTGAGATTATATAAAGAGGCAGCCCTTGAGTTCTGAATTGTCTCAATCACTTTCGGAGGTAACCCAGCTGCATCCAGATTTAGCCTCTCATGGGATAGGCCCAGAGAGCTAGTTTCTGAGGGGAGGGGAGAAATATTTCTCCCGTGCATGTGAGAGGAGATCTCTGCGCACTGGTAATGGCCATTGCAATCTCCACAACCTAAAGTCTCCCCGGCCAGTATGGTGCTGTGACGAGTGGGGTGGGGCCGAGAGTCGTGGGTACAAAGCGAGGCCGGTGGAGTGATAGGGAAGTGAGCAACACCTGCTCCACTCACCGGTCTCGAGTCCCACAAAGGAGATCGGAAGGATACAATAGAGGAGGAGCGACAGTGAAGGAGGAGAGAGGACCAGGCCTGCGCTTTGTGTTTGGTTTTGTTTGTGCGCGACAGTCGTCCACAAGGTAGACTATTTCCTGTGAAGGAATTAGACAACTCTTCGTTTGATTTATCTTGAAACCTAATCTCTCCAGGTGCATCACTAGTGTGTGTGTGTGTGTGTGTCGCTCTCTGCTTGATGCGGAGATGGTGCGCAGATGAGCAGATCGTCCAGATAACTAGTACGGAGCTATGCTGCAACAGAGAGCTCTTTTCCTACTTTTTGGTGTGTAGTGAGCACGCCAAAAACTTGGAGAAATAAATTGAAAAACTTAAAGTAGAAAACTCGGCTTTGATGCGTTAGTTATCTTACTCTAAGTAGCAAGTCACTCGATAAACGTTAAGATTCTGTTGTGTTTGAGATGTTACCTTGCGGCTCCGTAGATAAACTGTTTAGCAATAATTCCCAAAGTCTGCTGAGGACAGCTTCCCAAATCTTCACGGGGAAGAGAGCAAGAATGGCGAAAAGGCAGGTAGCTGCGGTTTATATACAGGGAGGCGGGACTCCCTGATCGCTGCAGCGATTGGTCTGCCATGGTGTTATTGGTGCTTCAGCGATCAGCCACGCCCTAAAGCTGTCCCATAGTAAAATACTGAATAAATGTTAGAAAAAGAACCTAGAGATCAGCGCTTCACTCATGCCGAATCATACATTCCTGCTCTTCTTAATGCTTCACTAGTTTGTGTCAGTGATCACAGGTATACTCACTGTTTTTTATTGTTCGTGAGGGTGAGAACACTTCCCAGCTTCTTCTAGTTTTTGGGATAGTTTTGAATCACTTGATATTGAAGTGATTAGGAGTCGTTTTCAAAAGATGTTTCATATTTATCAGTTTAATACCAACCTGAAGCCAGAACAACAATCCTTTTTAAACCATTTCTAAAGATCCAAAAACTCCAGCAAAGGAGACAGTGTTCATTTATTGTTTTATTTTTATTATTTTTTTTAATTTTTTTTTATACAAATAACTTATCTATTACAAAGACGGTTTTCCCAGCTAAGATCAAAAACAATGAATAGTCAAATAATTTTCTCCCGCTCTTCTCCTAAAATCCATAAACAGATGAACAGATCTGATTATGTCTTTGGTTTTATCAAATGTTAGTGGAGCTAGCACAGAGAGTCATGTTTTTGGAGCCAAAATAGTCTAATCTCAGAAATGGAGCAGACTGAATGCATGTTCTCCACAGCCGGGTTATTTCTAGCCTGGATACTAGAAGCTGTGTATCTGTTGGATTTATAAATAATAATCTCATTCAACTCTTCAATGCACAATTTATGCATTAGCACTCTTACAAGGATGGATGTCAAAACATTTGTTTTAGTTTAAGTTACAAAACTGTAACTTTATTACAGTTTAATAATAATAAAGATTCAATTCTGTAACATTGGTAAGTTAAGGCATTGTGCCTATTGCCACATACCAGAGAACCACATAAAGACTGAAGGCACATTGTGAAAGGATTCGCTGCACTCGGAGACTCCGCTGCTTCGGCAGTTTACAAAAACCTAAACTATAAACGCTAGCAGCGAATACTCAAGAGTCTTAAAAGCCCTTGTGAATAACTCATCAGGAGGAAACCGGACACAAGTCTCTCCTCTCAAACCCACACTACTAATAATCTGAAAAAGCTTCATCAATGCATAGCAAAGAAACATTGCTTTCATGGCACAAAGGTATCAGTTCCTCTAATAGTAAAGCTACATTCCAGTTGTCACACAGGAAAGCGTTGGTTACGAGGGCTGAGGGCTTTAGGGATTTCCTGTGAAGTCCTTTGACTGCTCCGAGGTCCAGTACCTGATTAAAATCTAGATATTTTTCAGTTCAGTTTGGCTGCGTTTGCAGCTCGTACGCTGATAAGAGCACTTGACAGAGCCTCTTTTTTATTTGTTCTTGTCGTTTGCGGCTGCATGCTGTTCTAGCATCCCTTTAAGTTCTCACAAAAGCTCTGAGAGAAACAAACAACAACACAGAAATAAATGAAGTCTATAAAGCTATACTTACAGGAAATACATGTGAATTCTTGAGAAAGAAAAGCTTGTTCTAAAACTATGTACAGTAAAATCTGTGGCGGAGACTCCTCTGTAAACTGTACATCTAAAACATGCAGGATTTTTTTTTCTTTTTTACATTTCATTGATCAAACAAAAGAACTGTGAGTTTAGCAGATTCCTCCCATGATCCTTTGGGAACAGCATGGAGAAAGCAGTCATGATCAGTTCCCATGAAACAAGGCACACTGGCATCCGAACACACACCTGTAAACCACGTGTGGAAGGAATAAACGTGTTCATATCACTGGCAACACCGAGCCTCTACACGGATCAATGAGTGACCGTTCCCTTGATCTCCCACACACACACACACACAGAGAGAAACACACATTCTGTACAGAGACAGAGCTGTAAACATCATCCAGTCTTCAGTGGACATCACAAGACACACATACAATGACACTGTGGGGCGAAGACGTGTCCAAGATCTCCCAGCAGAGGTCTGTGTGAAGGTTAGGCGCCGGTGTGTGGCTCAGAAATGCCGGGGGAATTCACACTCTTCACAGCGGATGAGAGCAGGGTGGTTGAGGAAGGTGCAGGCGGTGCAGCTCCACTGAACACCATCATCCTCCTCGGGCTCCGACACGTCCCTCGCACTCCTGCTGCCCTCTGAAACACACACACACACACACACACACACGTCAGTGCCTGCGCAGAGCAGAGGGAGAGAGCGGTTCAGAGACCCACCCATGGGTGCAGACGCAGGAGGAGGAACAGGAGGAAGAGACGGGTCTCTCTTGAACTTGGAGCTGACATTGATTCTGCGTCCTCTCCTGTCCAGAGAGCCTGTGTGATCCCCTCCTGACCAGCACACAGCACAGAAACAAGGACAGAGGGAGAAACTGACCATCAGAAACAAATGCAGAGGAAGTAAAGAAACGATGTTTCACGAAAAAAGCAGAAGCTTTCAGGGACAGAAAAGCAGCAGAAAAAATGTGCCAAGATCGTATAGAGAGTAGGGATGCACCGAATGTTTGGCAACTAAAATGATATATATAATAAGCGAAAAGACAGAATAAATTGTACCGAGCAATGATATGATGTGATCAAATCGCAACGAGAGTGAGGCGTGCACTCTGGTTCACAAAAAAAGCAAGAACTATCAACATTCATAAATTATAGTATTGTAGTTTTACTTTTGTTCTGTAAAATAAAGACAATATTCATAATAATCATTACAACAGCTCTGTTAATACATGTATTATATCATTCGCACACTGTTTAAATTGGGATCTGTAATATTTTCTAATGTTTTAAAAGACATCTCTGCTCAGCCTGCTTCTAATTGTACAGTAAAAATCTATTTCTGATTCAAGAATAGGGTCTGATGGACAAAAATATTTTTACCAACTTATTAATTTTAAGCTAAATTGTGCTTTGTTGGTATAGTGTCTGCTAGAATGTAAAAAAAATGTAGTGTTACATGTTTGTAAATTGTTGTTATGCAACAGTAAAAAGCACATTTTGGTTATTTAATTAATGCAATGGTGAAAAATGTTTTTTTGCCAAAATATATGCTGGAAAAACACTCAAAAAACCATGTTTGGTATTCATCCTCCGGCCCAGTGTTTCATTTCGTTTGTTTTCGGCTTCGGCCAGTAATTCTCATCTGGGTGCATCCCTAATTATAATTGTTATGAGATTCACACTGACCTGGTTTTGTAGGACCTTTCAGAGGTTTAGGAGGAACAGGACCCAAGAATCCAAGGTTGTCATAAAAATTATGGATTGCAATGGGATTGAAGTCTGGTCCTAAAAATCAGAAGAACAGCGGTCAAAAACATTTGAAGGGAGCACAAGATGAATTGTTAGCATTCTAACAAAAGGCTGTGATTGTACAGAGTGTGTATCCTGCAGCATTCCAGCTGTCAAAGCGAAGGGACTTTAAAATTACAAATCAATGAATACTGATGAACGGATGGGTCTCGGCTTTAGTTTGTGTGCCAGCGTTTCCCTCACACACACACACACACATTTGTTTTTGTGTAAAGTGTGTTCACCCCATAGGTGTAATGGTTTTTATACTGTACAAACTGTATATTCTATGGCCCTACACCAACCCTACACCTAACCCTTACCCTCACAGGAAACTTTGTGCATTTTTACTTTCTCAAAAAAACTCATTGGTTATGTCCTCATAAGTCACCCTCTCCTTGTAATAGCTGTGTCTTACCCATGTCATTATACAGAGTTGTGTCCTGATATGTCACAAAAACAAGAGCACACACACACACACACACTCACACTCACGCACACACTCGCGCACGCACACACTCGCGCACACACACACTCGCACACACACACACACTCGCACACACTCACTCACAAACTCACACACTCTTACTCTCACACACACTCACACACACTCACACTCACTCGCAAACTCTCACTCGCACACATAAACCCTAACTCTCTCACACACACTCGCACATTCTCACTCGCACACAAACACTCACTCGCGCACGCACACACACACACACACACTCGCACACTCACTCTCTCACACGCATACACACTCACACTCTCACACACACTCGCACACACACTCGCACACTCTCTCACACACTCACTCGCACACTCACTCTCTCACACACTCGCACACTCACTCTCTCACACACTCGCACACTCTCACTCGCACACAAACACTCACTCGCGCACGCACACACACACTCGCACACTCACTCACACACTCACTCTCTCACACACATACACACTCACACACACACTCGCACACTCACTCTCTCACACACATACACACTCACACACTCACTCGCACACTCACTCTCTCACACACTCGCACTCACGGACTCGCACACTCACTCGCACACACATACACACTCACACACTCACACACACACTCGCACACAAACACTCGCACTCTCACTCACACTCACTCTCTCACACACACTCGCACACTCACTCGCACACACACTCACACTCGCACATTGCACACTCACACACACTCGCTCGCACACACACTTGCACACAAACACTCGCACACACACTCTCGCACTCACGGACTCGCACACTCACTCGCACGTTGCACACACTCGCACACACACTCGCACACAAACACTCGCACAAACACTCTCTCACACACATACACACTCACACTCACACACACTCGCACACACGCACA
Organism: Carassius carassius; assembly: GCF_963082965.1. Lineage (NCBI taxonomy): Eukaryota > Metazoa > Chordata > Actinopteri > Cypriniformes > Cyprinidae > Carassius > Carassius carassius. The sequence continues at coordinate 33,711,313 of NC_081772.1, forward strand.
CTCACTCTCTCACACACATACACACTCGCACACTCTCACTCGCACACACTCACGCACACACACACTCGCACACACACACACTCGCACACACTGACTCACAAACTCACACACTCTTACTCTTACTCTCACTCACACACGCACACTCACTCTCTCACACACACTCGCACACTCTCACTCGCACACTCACGCACACACTCGCGCACACACACACACACACACACTCACTCACAAACTCACACACTCTTACTCTTACTCTCACTCACACACTCACACGCACACTCACACACACACTCGCACATTGCACACTCACACACTCACTCACACACACACTTGCACACAAACACTTGCACTCACGGACACGCACACTCACTCGCACACACAAACACACTCACACTTGCACTCACGGACACGCACACTCACTCGCACACACACTCACGCACACACACACTCGCACACACTCACTCACAAATTCACACACTTACTCTCACTCGCACACACACTCTCACACACACTCACTCGCAAACTCTCACTCGCACACATAAACCCTAACTCTCTCACACACACTCGCACACACTCACTCGCAAACTCTCACTCGCACACATAAACCCTAACTCTCTCACACACACTCGCACATTGCACACACTCACTCTCATTCAAACTCGCGCACGCACACACACTCACTCGCACACTCACTCTCTCACACACATACACACTCACACTCTCTCACACACACTCGCACACTCCGTCGCACATTCACTCTCTCACACACACACTCACACATACACATAACATACTAATATGCTTTTATTATCCAAATCCGTTAAAGGATTTTTAGGCTGCATTAATTAGGTAAACCGGAACCGGAAACACTTCCCATAACAACCTATGTACTTGCTACATCATTAGAAGAATGGCATCTACGCTAATATTAGTCTGTTTCTCTCTTATTCCGAGGTCACCGTAGCCACCAGATCCAGTCTGTATCCAGATCAGAGGGTCACTGCAGTCACCCGGATCCAGTACGTATCCAGACCAGATGCTGGATCAGCACCTAGAAAGGACCTCTACATCCCTGAAAGACAGCGGAGACCAGGACAACTAGAGCCCCAGATACAGATCCCCTGTAAAGACCTTGTCTCAGAGGAGCACCAGGACAAGACCACAGGAAACAGATGATTCTTCTGCACAATCTGACTTTGCTGCAGCCTGGAATTGAACTACTGGTTTCGTCTGGTCAGAGGAGAACTGACCCCCCAACTGAGCCTGGTTTCTCCCAAGGTTTTTTTCTCCATTCTGTCACCGATGGAGTTTCGGTTCCTTGCCGCTGTCGCCTCTGGCTTGCTTAGTTGGGGACACTTCATCTACAGCGATATCGTTGACTTGATTGCAAATAAATGCACAGACACTATTTAACTGAACAGAGATGACATAACTGAATCCAATGATGAACTGCCTTTAACTATCATTTTGCATTATTGACACTGTTCTCCTAATTAATGTTGTTCAGTTGCTTTGACGCAATGTATTTTGTTTAAAGCTCTATATAAATAAAGGTGACATTAAAGGTGACACACATACACACTCGCACACTCACTCTCTCACACACATACACACTCACACTCTCACACACACTCTCTCACACACTCGCACTCACGGACTCGCACACTCACTCGCACACACATACACACTCACACACTCTCACAGACACTCGCACACTCTCACTCGCACACTCACTCACTCTCTCACACACACTCGCACTCACAGACTCGCACACTCACTCGCACACACACTCACACTCTCACACACACTCGCACATTGCACACTCACACACTCGCACACTCACTCGCACACACACTTGCACACAAACACTCGCACACTCACTCTCGCACTCACGGACTTGCACACTCACTCGCACTGCACACTCACACACTTGCACACAAACACTCGCACACTCACTCTCGCACTCACGGACTCGCACACTCACTCGCACACACATACACACTCACACTCTCTCACACACACTCTCACACACACTCACACAAACACTCGCACACACGCACTAACTCACACACACTCGCACTCATGGACTCGCACACACATACACACACTCTCTCACACACACTCGCACATTGCACACTCACACACTCGCAAACACACTCGTACTCACGGACTCGCACACTCACTCGCACACACGCACGCATTCTCTCTCACACACACTCGCACTCACGGACTCGCACACTCACACACACACTCTCTCACACACACTCGCACATTGCACACTCACACACTCGCAAACACACTCGTACTCACGGACTCGCACACTCACTCGCACACACGCACGCACTCTCTCTCACACACACTCGCACTCACGGACTCGCACACTCACACACACACTCTCTCACACACACTCGCACATTGCACACTCGCACTCACGGACTCGCACACTCACTCGCACACACACTCACACTCTCTCACACACACTCGCACGCACGCACTCTCTCTCACACACACTCGCACTCACGGACTCGCACACACATACACACTCACACTCTCTCACACACTCTCGCACATTGCACACACACACACACTCGAACAAACACTCGCAAACTCTCACTCACACACTCTACATTAAAATAGAAAAAACACAAATGTTCTTCAACATGAAAAGCAATAGAAATGTAACTGAGTCATTTCATCAGATATCTGCGCTCTGCAGGGCTGCCGGACACAGGACTGATAGACTATTCATTCCTATAACTTGTTAATTCGTTCCTACGACTTAATTTGTGGCAATTGTCTATGTTTTATTCATTTTGTTCCCTAAATAACCCATGATTTAACTGAAAAAGGAACAAATTAATAAATAGAACGAATTCTTAATTCATGAAATCTTTAATTTCCCTTCCCATGTTTACCACAAACAGTAAGAGATGTGATTAAAAGTGAAAGAAGATAAAATAAACATACGAAATTAGAGGGTTAGACTGTGAAGATTTAAGAAAAGAAACAATGCCTAGATGTTATTGAATTTGTGGAAATACGTGACCAACCAGCAAACCAGAACAAGCCACATAAATGAAGTCTATATCTTGAATGGCATTTAGAGGCTCGGTCACCATCTAACATTTAAGAGCACAAATCTTCTGTTTTTATTGTGAATGTGCACAAATGAAAGTAAACACTTTTGCGATAAAGGTTTAAAAAATAAATAAAAAATTCTGTCTCAGCTGTTTCGCTCGCGCTGGAGCACACGTATATTCTAGTGATTCAAACTTACATCGCAGTCTGTTCATTATCAAAATAAAATAGTCTAAACATTTAAAAGGTTACACAGGTCAGTTTAAATAGACCGAAGGATGTTTTTGCTCATGTGAAGAGGATCATCTTTTCCGTCTATGTGCGAATGTGCAAGTAGTTTACATTAGAAATTAATAAATTAAAATTAATGGTTTAACATTCAAATCCAATGTTAAACCATGGATTGGATCTTCCAACATAATGGAAGATCCAAGATGGCGCCGCACATGGCTGCTTCAGTGCTTGGCTCTCCAGTGTTTGTACTGTTTTTGTTCGTTTTTCCTGTTTTTTGTTTGACAAACACGATCAGTTTCACCAGGGATGAACTGCTGAACATTCGACAGAACACACCACATGATATTTTTCCGGATTTCTATTATACAGACGTTTTACTGAACATTGTTATCGGAGGAGCAGCGGCGCTGATCAAGCGCTTCAAGACGCGCAGACGGGGAAAGCGAGCGGGAGCGCTCGTCAGACTCAGGAAGCGCGGATTTCGAACGCCCTTGCCTAGCATCCATCTCGCAAATCTACGCTCTCTACCCAACAAAACGGACGAACTCCTTCTGCTCTCTCGGACAAATAAGGATTTCACACACTCTGCTGCTCTGTGTTTCACGGAAACCTGGCTGAATGACGCCATACCGGACAGCGCACTCCATCTGCCGGGCTTTCAGCTGTTTAGAGCGGATCGCGACGCAGAATCAACGGGGAAATCGCGCGGCGGCGGGACATGCTTTTACATCAATGAACGGTGGTGTACAGATGTAACTGTATTAAAGAAGATGTGCTGTCCTGATCTAGAAACGCAGTTTATCAACTGCAAGCCGTTCTATTCGCCGCGGGAGTTTCACTCGTTCATTCTGGTTAGTGTTTACATCCCTCCTCAAGCGCAAGTAAGTCTGGCTTTACAGAAACTCGCTGATCAGATCACAGACACAGAACAACAACACCCGGACTCTGTTTTAATCATTCTTGGGGACTTTAATAAAGCCAATCTCTCCCATGAACTGCCAAAATACAGACAGCATGTTACCTGTCCCACCAGAGACAGTAATATACTGGATCACTGTTACACCACAATAAAGGATGCATATCACTCTGTTCCACGAGCAGCTTTGGGACGTTCTGATCACTGTCTGGTTCATCTTATACCGACCTACAAGCAGAAACTTAAATCTGCTAAACCTGTAGTAAAGACTGTGAAGAGATGGACCAGCGAAACAGAGCAGGATTTACAATCTTGTTTTGACATCACAGACTGGAGCGTTTTTGAAGCTGCTACCACCGATCTGGACGAACTCACAGAGACCGTAACATCCTATATTAGTTTCTGTGAGGATATATGCATTCCTACCAGGACTTATTTAACATTCAACAATGATAAGCCATGGTTTACAGTAAAACTCAGACACCTTCGTCAGGCCAAAGAGGATGCCTACAGAAATGGGGACAGGGTCTTGTACAATCAGGCCAGGAACACACTGAACAAAGAGATTAGAGCGGCTAAAAAGACCTACGCTAAAAAGTTGGAAGACCAGTTTACTTCCAACGACTCTACTTCAGTTTGGAGAGGACTGAGAGCCATCACAAACTACAAGACACCATCCCCTTGCACTGAGGCTAATCAACGACTTGCTAACGACCTGAATGAGTTTTATTGTAGATTTGAAACCCCCAACACCCACTCTGACCATCTCCCTACACAACCATTAACACCTCCTGCAATCCCCCTCTCCATACCTCCTGCTCTTCAAATCTGTGAAGATGATGTGCGCCAGGTCTTCAAGAAAAACAAAAGAAGAAAAGCACCAGGCCCAGATGGCGTTACACCAGCCTGTCTGAAAATCTGTGCTGACCAGCTGGCCCCCATCTTTTCACAGATCTTCAACAGATCTCTGGAGTTGTGTGAAGTGCCTTCCTGCTTCAAACGCTCCACCATAATCCCCATTCCAAAGAAACCCAAGATAACAGGACTTAACGACTACAGACCTGTGGCTCTAACGTCTGTCGTCATGAAGTCGTTTGAAAAACTGGTTCTGGCTTATCTGAAGGACATCACTGGACCCTTACTAGACCCCCTGCAGTTTGCGTACCGAGCAAACAGGTCCGTGGATGATGCAATCAACATGGCATTGCACTTCATCCTGCAACATCTGGACAAAACAGGGACTTATGTGAGGATCCTGTTTGTGGACTTTAGTTCGGCTTTCAACACCATCATCCCAACAGCCCTCCAGACCAAACTGACCCAGCTCTCTGTTCCTAGCTCTATCTGTCAGTGGATCACCAGCTTTCTGACAGATAGGCAACAGTTAGTGAGACTGGGGAAATTCATGTCAAACAGCTGCTCCACCAACACTGGTGCCCCTCAGGGATGTGTTCTCTCCCCTCTGCTCTTCTCCCTGTACACCAACGACTGCACCTCTAAAGACCCCTCTGTCAAGCTCCTGAAGTTTGCAGACGACACTACAGTCATCGGCCTCATCCAGGACGGTGACGAGTCTGCTTACAGACAGGAGGTTGAGCAGCTGGCTGTCTGGTGCAGTCTTAACAACCTGGAGCTGAACACGCTCAAAACAGTGGAGATGACTGTGGACTTTAGGAGAAACCCCCCTGCACTTTCCCCACTCACCATCATGAACAGCACTGTGACTGCAGTGGAGTCATTCAGATTCCTGGGAACCACCATCTCTCAGGACCTGAAGTGGGACAATCACATTGGCTCCATTGTGAAAAAAGCCCAACAAAGGTTGTACTTCCTTCGCCAGCTGAGGAAGTTTAACCTGCCACAGGAGCTGCTGAAACAGTTCTACTCAGCCGTCATTGAGTCAGTCCTGTGTACTTCAATTACTGTCTGGTTTGGTTCAGCTACAAAATCAGATATCAGAAGACTACAGAGAACTGTTCGGACTGCTGAAAGGATTATTGGTGCTCCCCTGCCCACCCTCCAAGAACTGTACACATCCAGAGTGAGGAAAAGGACTCAGAAAATCACTCTGGATCCCTCACATCCAAGTCACCCCATCTTTGAACTTTTGCCATCTGGCCGGCGCCTCAGAGCCGCAAATACAAGAACAGCAAGGCACAAGAATAGTTTCTTCCCCCAGGCAATCTACCTCATGAACAGTTAAATGTTTCCCACTTAAACTTATGCAAAAATGTGCAATATCCTTACATTTATTTGTTACCCCTCCATCCTAGAACATTCCTGCATCTCACTCAATCCTATTCCATTATCATTTATAGCACAATTGTTTATACACTTATTTATTTGCCAATTTTTAAATCTCCTGTAAATGTTGTTTTTTTTTTTTTTTTTTTTTTTTGTCTGTGTTGTTGTCTCTGTTTACTGGAAGCTTATGTCACTAAAACAAATTCCTTGTATGCGCAAGCATACTTGGCAATAAAGCTCTTTCTGATTCTGATTCTGATTCTGAAATAGATTTTCGTTAACCATAATGCGTCATCGATGTACTATCATCCTTTGCCACGTCACATATTGTGACATCAACACAACGTAGATTTTAAACCCAGAAAACTCAAAAAGCTTAAAATGAACCAGTTTTCTCTAACAGCTAGAAGTATTGGATGCTAACATCTGTGATGTGCAACACAAACACCTCTGTCCTAATCTCAGAAAAAGTAGTCTGGGGTTTCGTGACTCTTTAAAGAAAACAAGCAGTTAGTAAACTTACATTGACTTACATTACTCTAATCACACAGTTGTTCATATGCATTTAAAATACATAAAATCACCAGTTTTGTGAATAAATGTTGTAAATGGTGTTCCTGTAGCTCAATTGGTAGAGCATTGCGCTATCAAGCACAAGGTTTGGGGTTCGATTCCTCGGGAACACATCAGTATGATTAGTAATGTGTTTTTTTAAGAAGACTCTTCTGCTCATCAAGCCTGCATTTATTTGATCAGAAATACAGAAAATATTATTAGCATTAAAGAGAATGTATTTCTGTGTGAA